>NW_020955493.1:89376-156567 GCF_003031625.1 Empidonax traillii | reverse complement strand
CGGCAGATGAACCTCAGGATTAAAGGGTGGGCTCAGTTCCGCGCACACTGTGTCTCACCTAAAAAATCCAATGCGCAGGCTGGAAGGTGGAAAGACCTTCCCCGGTTCTTCGTTCGCGAAGAGACTGGCCATATTCCCCCCCAAGTCCAACAAGGAATGGAGGTTTTCCTTGTCCCTCCTTTTGTTATTAATGTATTTATAGAAATGCTTTTTGTTATCCCTAATAGAAGTAGCCAAATTGACTTCAAATTGCATTTTTGTCTCTCTAATTTTCTTTCTGCATGACCTAGTTATATTTCTAAACTCATCCTGAGTAGCCAGCCCTATTTTCCATAGTCTAAGCTCTCTTTTTATCCCTGATTTCCTTCAGAATCTCCCTGTTCAACCAAGCTGGTCATCTACCTCGCTGGCTTGCCTTTTGGCACACTGGCACAGCCTGTTCCTGTGCACTCAAGACTTCCTTCTTGAAGCACATCCATCCCTCCTGCACCCCCTTCTTTTCAAGGGTTTTTTCCCAGGGTATGCTCTAGGCCAAAATCTGCCCTCCAGAAGTCCAGCGCAGAGGTTTTATTGGTGGCCTTCCTTGTATCCCTGAGTATTGCAAACTATTATTTCATGGTCAATATTCAGAAGAAAATATCAAAGCCAGAAAAGGCCTGCTGAACCAAGTTGATTCACCCACATAAAAAAAAATAAAAAACCACAAACAAACAAACAAAAAAATCAACCTAACAAAAAACCCGCAATCTGTTCATGTAGTAATAAAGGATTACTCAGAGATGTTTCAGGTCTCCTGTTTGTCTTGGTCAGACAATCTGACATAGACTTAGTTTCATTCTGTTCCAACAAGATTCCAATATACTTGAGTTACACTTCATATTTGTAGCATATTAAACCACAGAAATATACAATATTAGGATTATTACTGTTGGAAAAGACCTCAAAGGTCATTAAGAGCAACCATAAACCTAACATGGCCAAGTCCACGACTAAATCATGTCCCAAAGCACCACATCCACAAGTCTTTGAAATACCTCCAGGGAGGGTGACTCACCAAATTCCCTGGACAGCCTGCTCCAATACTTGATAAAACTTTCAGTGAAGAAGTATTTCCGAATATCTAACCTAAACCTTCCCTAGTGCAGTTTGTGGCCATTTCTTCTTGTCCGGTCACTTATTACCTGAGAGAAGAAACCAACATTCACCTGGCTACAACCTCCTTTCAATTTCCAGTTCACAAGTTTGTTTCTTCCCAGGTATTTATTGCCTTAGATTCCATTAGGTGTTCTGATGTCTGGGGTTTTTTTCCCCCCTGATATTTTCCGCTTGCTCCAATACTTTAAAGATGACAATGTTTATTACAGTAGGCATCTTTACATACCAGGAATCCTACAGCATATTTCCTATCATTTGGTTATAAGGCAGTAGGGCATATACAGGGTTCATTATTAGCTTTCAGTTCTTTAATCCTAACTTGTCTGCTTCCCATTACCAGATAGTATCAGGTATATTCTAAAAATACCTGAAAAAGCAAAAAAAGGCATTTTGCTCTTACACTGAAAACTTGTCCACAACCTAGTGAAAATGCGGACAAATCAGCAAAACTGTCCACCTGTTCAAGAAAGGATTAAAACAGCAGTTCAAGATGCTTAGCTCACTTAGGAGATCCTAAGTTATATTTTTAGCTTCTAGACAGTAAAACTGTCAAAATAAAGGGGTTTTGGCATGTATCAGGTCACTCATTTATTTAAATATAAAACTATTTATCTGAATTGCTCCATTCCCTATAAAAACTGTGCAAGAAGCATACAGATGTCAACCTCCTATAAAGAGGTCAATTATATATCCCACATCAAAACAAATGAAAATAGGTGTTTATATAACAGGTCTCTAAGACTCATCCACATTTTGTATGCAAATATCACACGAGAAAAAGTAATTCCCATGTACATTAGAATTCAAAAGTCAAAGTGTTACTTTTCCACCAAAAGACATTTACATCAGTATTTGTGCAGGTTCACTGTTTCATTTCACTCTTCCATTAACCCTGTGGCTCCAGTCCTTATTTCACTAGCCACAAGCAATGCTGCAACTCATCATGTAAATATATGAGAATTCCAACTCCTTTGTTAGTAGTACTCTTTACCCTGTTCAGTGAATGCTGCAGCACCCAGTGGAAAAGAGGTATGCTGTCATGTTATTGGATTGTCTCATTACATGTAAGGGCAAAGCTGAAGAACACATATAGTCACTGGTTTTAATAATTGAAGCTGCAATCTTAATAATATTATCTTTTAATTTAAAAAAAAAAAGATAGGTAATTAATGAAAAACCACCAACCAAAACTAAAGACAATGAACCATTTCTCGCCCTGCCCAAATCCTTCAACAACTAAAGTATGGGGTTCACTCATGAACCCAGGTGTGCTGTAGAAGTCCATCTATAGAGGAAAAGAAAATCGCACATGTCCTTAATTCTGGCAAATGGCAATACAAGAAAGTAAACCAAAATTTTGCTTCAGAACACTTCTTTCCTGGTGCATAGAGAAAAGAAATTGCAATGGTTACTGCACTTTCTGGGAGAGGTTTGTGGAAAGGATCATAATTTTTATCTGCTTTTCCTACCAGTCAAAAACCATAATCTAACTTCCCAGGTGTCAGAAGCAGTGCTAATATACATTTTCATGGTTGGAGAAACATAAAACTGCCTACATAAACAGGAAAAAATATGAGTTGAAAAAAGCTGTTACCATCAGTAGAGCTAAGTTTTTCACCCAAAAGACAGATACAAAGTTTCTAAAAATTGTAATCTTTCAAAAACTAAAGAAAAGTAACTTTTGACTAAACAATACATTTGAAGAAACTTACAACAAAACCAAAAAACATCTTGAGGTTTCAGAATCAATATGAAGGGTTATTTTTATTTATGTGTTACAGTGAAACAAGTTAAAGGATTTTTTTTTTTTTTAATATTTGTCTCCTTTCTGGTGCTCTATTCAAATGAATACTGATTATTTACAAGCAAAGGATCAAAAATCAAAGCACTGAATACCTAAACAGGACACACTCTGCCCTTTTGCTATGGAAACATTACTGAAAACAAAAAGGTATTTATATAATTCCTACATTTATTCTTAATGCCAAGCTTCAAAGCTTAAAAAAACCCAAACCCACAGCATTGTGGAAAATATGCATTTGCTACAAAACTATTAGGAGAGACCTGAAATGTAATGGCAATTTTCTTGTTGAACACACATGTGTTATGTGCACAGAGAATCTGTCTCTTATGATCACTAGAATGTGGTCCCACAAGATGAAAGAAACACTATGCATTGCTCCACGGGCTTCTTACCTGGAGACAAACTGAGGTTCAATCCTCACGAGAAACCATGTTGAGCTTTGGATATCTGACAAAAAAAACTGGGAACTTATTCTTGGCTATGAACAGAGCATAAGGAACTTCAACAATTCTACCTGTAAATTGGACTAATAACTTAATTCTCCCAGAAGGAAAATCCTGGGATCTGGAGAAAGTCAAATTAAGCCAGCTGGAATAGAAATAGAGGAAAATTATGGACCTATAAAGGGCTTGGGCAGGTGGTTGTATTTTTTTTCATTTTTTTTTTTTTTCCTTAAGATGCATCTTTTTCTGGCATTAATTGGTTTAAAAGTATGGACATTTATTAAGAGCTTTGTTTATTAATGTTGGATTGCCTGCCTTGGCAGCTGTTGTACCTCCTTCAGTGTTACTCTTAGCATTCCTTTCTTTGCAACATCATCACTGAATGTTGCAGGAAAAATCTTGTAAGTGGACAGGTGTGAGGAGCAGCTTCGATGAGCCACCAGGGAAAGACTGCTCATGGAAGAATGAGGTTTCTCTGAAATGCAAAACTCATAATGTGGTTTCTCCACAGAGACAAGGATGACATCCTGTGACAAGGCACACACAGGAGAACTACAGATGGCTAAATTGGGCAAAATTTTTGGGAAAATGATAATAAAATACATTTTGTTTAAAAATGGAGTCTGACAAGATATCCGGATAAATTTAAAAGGAGAAAAAATAGAAATACAAGGCAGTGTGGTCAGGAACAGGTTTTACATTGAGTAAGAAAGTATCTTGATATGCCAAAACATACATGCAGGAAAAATAATTTCAACATTTCATTTAATTCCTAAAGTCATCTGAGTTTCCAGAAGCTGCAAACATTTCCTTACATTCTGCTTAGACATTGTTCAAGCTAACATAGTTTCCATATTCCAAAAGTTTCTATTTTTCAAAGGTGCTTTACCTTACCTCCTATGCTAGACAAACTGGCACATCACAAAACTCTCTAGCACAAGGGACAAGCAGGAACACTCACTGAACAGGTCTTGGGCACATTTTCTCTGGCTGAGCAGTGCATTCAAAAATCCAACCTATTTTTTGCACTCTGTGAGCAGAATAAGAGCTTGGGAGAGGAAAAGGGAAAGAAAGCCTAAAGACAACACACTAAGGAGATTTGCAAAGGTACAGCAATGAAAACCATATGGGTCAAATCACCACTCTGCATATGCTCAGTGTGAGCAAGGAAAACAGTGATGGTATTACTAAGGCAGTCCTCCTAACTAACACAGCTAGGTGTCCTAAATCAAAAATTCACTGCTGAGTGCATTAGTGTCAATTAGATGATTTGTGATTTTATGCTACATCCAGGCAAGGTTCTAATTCCACTCAATGTTGGAGTTTCAGAAGATTTTCCAGGATAAAACTATGAGTGCTACTTAACTTACACATTCACTCACTAACTAACACTGGGAAGGGAATCTATTTTAACCTCTGTTGACTAGTGGAAGTGATCTGTCATTGCCACCGTTACAGCATGACAACACTTTGGGAGGCAGCAAATGATGCTCTTCTTAGCTAAGACATAAACTAGTGCTCCAAAACCAAAACACTTGACAATAAGGGTCAACTTGACATCAAGGTTGCACTATTTTAAAACCTCTCTTAAGACTAATGTCAATTCTTGCAAAGACAGTCTTGTGTAGACACAAAGCAGCTTAAGACTCATTGAGCATACTCCTCAACAGTATACTGCTATATAACACAACAGAGAACTTTGCATCAGCTTAATGAAGGCAATGTTAAACCACATATTTCAGCAGGAGTGAATTACATGCAGAATCAATTTCTGGGTTTTTTTTTCTTTTAACTCTAAAACCAAGCAATGCTGTGATTCCAAAAGCAAGCTCCCAATTTTGATGAAGTCAAACTATAGACTGAAAATCCAGTTTAAAAGCCTGAATTAAAAAAGAAAAAAGACAACAATTGTTGTCGATGTGTATGGAAGGAAAACTTGCCTCTGTCACTCAGCAGAATGTGAATATCTATTTGCAACGTGGAAATAAATTATCCCAAAATATCTGTCAAAGAAATCACAACTTACACTTTTTATGTTACCTTGTGGAAACCAAAATAACTGTGAAAATGTTCAAAGCAACTGAAAAAGATTCACAATATTTTTTAAATGGGCTCTAGGGAGTTCTGATTGAGACACTGAAGTAGCAGGGACAAACATGAAACGGGTTACACTGCGTAATCTCTGTAACAAACTGAGTTTCCAGGCAGCTTCAATGGTAACCTCTCTCACCTACTCTGCACTACAGCTCTTTTATGCTGCTTTCACAACATCCTAACATTTCATCTGAGCCAATTCAACTTTGATTAGCTGGGATTCAAATCTCTTACAGAGAAACATGTAAAAGGGGAGGGAACACACTGATGCAATATCAAATCTGTCCCTTGGTTCATTTTTGTTCTTGGACACAAGATAAATATCTTGTGAAAGATCATAAATTGCCAAGATGAATGTTTGGAAGAAGCCAGAGTCACCCTTTCATTGCAATTTCTCTGCTAATAAATTATTTAAGAGAACAGAATGTCAAACAGTACACAAAAAGACATTAGACAATTTATCATCTCTGTTATGCTTAGGTTGACAGGTGGTTTTAAAAGGATGCCTTATAGCATAACAGAAAATACAGAGAATAAGATAAGAGCACAAGAAAGGACTTTTAATTGTCAGTTAAGGCTAATATTATCTTACTGTACAAAGGGAGCACATGACTGCCACTGATTTACACCCAAATGCTATCACTTAGCCAGGCAATGGTGCATATGAATGTATATTCAGGATTAAGGCCTTACATTCAGCCACCCTGGTGAGGAAGGAAGCCAGGCAGACAGCAGTGAAGTTGGGACCAGCTATGTGACACTTCCATGCTGCTCTCAAGCTGGCTGGATGAGGAGGGTGGCACAGTGGCTCTGCTGGCATGAACAGCCCTGATTCCTACCGTGTCCCCAACACAGGTCCCACCAGATGGCTTCCCTCTCATTCATACGGTGTGGCCAGGAAGGCAGCAGGACAGTGGCAGCACACACTGCTCTCCTGGTATCGCTGCTCCTGCTGCCTGCAAACTCAGAGTAACACAGCCACCACCACCACCACCTCCTCCACACACTAGCCTCTACCTAAAATACTGCCTTTCTAGTGTCAGCTTTGCATCCCACTTCCCTTATGACAGTTAACACCTGCTCTGACCCTTTGTGACTACATACATCATCAACATCAAATCAGTAAAAAAAAGTATTGCAACTAAGGGAACTGAAGAAATAGGGCTCTTCTTGGGGACATATTGCAAGAAAATGTAAAATAAATCCAAAAAAAATCAGCTTTTAAAGCTCATAAGCACCTTATAAGCAGAGATTTAATGTTTATCAGAGCAGAAGATCTGTAGGAGAAGACCATCTGGTCACTAGCTGTGGCAAGGAAGATTTCTTCCACAATGCGGTCCAAGGTGTATTAAGGCCCATCCCTTCAAGTCTCACTTTTCATTAAGCAAAATGAAGTCCATCTCTGACAAAAAAAAAAAAAAAAAAAAAAAAAAAAAAAAAAAAAAAAAAAAAAAAAAAAAAAAAAAAAAAAAAAAAAAAAAAAAAAAAAAAAAAAAAAAAAAAAAGAAAAAAAAAAGGTGGAGAAAATCTTACTGAAACTGCATGAAATAAAAGAAGAATTTCCTGGATGGCAGTCTTCTCTCAGCACGCCAGAAAAATCCTTGCCAGCTTCCAAAAGATCACTAGAGGTTCACAACACAGGAGCAGAAACAGGAACTATAATCAAGGGGCTCTGTAAAGGGTGGAAGCCCATCACACATGAGCTCCTAGTGTGCACTGTCTTTTTTCACCCATATTCATAGTGCCTACTACACATAATTTTTTACTAGCTGACTGGTTCTCTTTTCCAGTCTGATAAGGCTGAAAACAGCTGTTTAACATTCTTTGATGAGATGAAGTTCTTTAAGGAACTTGGTTGCTCACTATTTCACATTTACATCTGCAATACTGTCATTCCACAATGTACCACAGATTCTTTTTCAGCCATGATCATTTCCATGACTACAAACATCCAAGAAGAAAAAAAAAATAAATTAAGGCAGAGAGACAATATTAAGTAGCAAGAAATGAGTAAAGGAAGAAAAAGAAGTAAGTAAAAACTGTTACGCCAGTAATACCAAAGATAATTAATTCAGGAATAAAAATAGTAGGATACCTATGAGTGGGAAGATGGCAGGAGGTAAGAAAAGCATAAACTGTTGACAGCATAAAAAATAAAGAGAAGTAAGAAGGTAAAGAAAGTCTTTAAACTGTATATAAACAATCTGCTTGTAAAGTATAGATAACTAGGTATTGTTGATAAAACTACCATCTGAAGAAGAAAACTGCATGACTCAGAAAATTATGAAGCTTTAACCGTTATCTTAAGTAGAAACTAACCTTTTATTTTTTTTTTTTTAACAAATGCAGTCACTTACATTATAAGTACTCCAGGATATCTGAAACTATTCAGGTATAATCGGTTGTAAGATTCCAGTTCAGAAAGCAATGGTCAGGTGGAAGAACCTTTTCAGAGTTTTAGCACTAAGAGTGCATATTCTGGTTTCACCACAGGAAGCAAATTCACCTCAGTCATACTACTTATTCCAATATTTAGGTGACATTTCTGTACTTAAGGCTTCATTCTTCAATTACAGATGCTTCCTCAACCTCATCAATCATGAGATCTCTCAAGAATATGTTTTCTTAGTTCATACATGGAAACTGACAGCAGGGATAACACAGATTGTGACTTCTTGAAAGGTTGGACCAGATGATCTCTTGAGGTTACTCCTAACCTGGGCTGTTCCATGATGCTACGATGATTTGCTCTGGGACACAATTCTTGTTCTCAGCTCCTAATGGTCCATAGTGCAGAGCAGTGCATCTGGCATTATAGGCACTGAACACTGTGTGCAGCTGAGTGCAGGGTACTACTATTCCAGTGTGATATCTTAATGCCATTTAATAAAGGCACAGTTTTTTATATTAACAGCCAGGAAGTCATAGGAGAAATCCTAGTAAATTCCTGCAGTTGAGAACAAAACTCAAACAGAAGGTTTTGATCATTCTTAACCTGTTTTAGCATGAATTTTTTAAAAATGACCAATGTCATCATCACTCAGCTTCATATTTGCATTTCAGTTCTTTTACACTGTAAGCCAGACTTCACAGAATAAATCTGCATTTTCTAGAAAAATAATTACCCACATCAACCAATGAATGTTCATTATAGTTAAAGATGGAACAATATGCTTGATTTGTAATAATGCTTTTTGTTTTCTTTCCAAAGAAAATAATTTCCTAATAATTGCAAGGAAACGGGAACGGGTAAAATTTTTACTCCAGTTAATGCAGTCATAATTCAATTTAGTCTTAGCAATCGGAATAAATGTTAATAGGTTCTATCCTCTTATTCATAAAGCTACCACTGAAAATTATATCACAGCACATTATACATTCCTTGTAGCAATGCTCTTGGCTTCAAACCAAATGAACTCAGTTTATCTTTTTTTCATTGAGTTCCAAATTTATTAGACATACCTCACTATTTTCATTTGTGATATAAACTTGTCTAACTTGTTTTCCAACTTCAGAGTAGTTATTTGTCAACCTTTGGTAAACAAAAGTTGCTTTAGCATAGAATAACAGTTCTAATTTGTTTGGTTGATGCCCCCAGAAAAAGCAATTTTTATTTTACTATTTTTTCTAGTTGAATATAAAGGGCACTGAGTCACTAGAAGAGGATGAAAAACGTAAGAAAGATAAATAATATAATCAATAAAACAGGTTACTCGTGTGAAGACATAATAGGGATGTAAATCCACCACCTGTGTTTTAGTACTGCACATGAAAAAAACTCTTCCTGCTAAAAAAAAATAATTTTTAAAGTACATGGATGTGCTTACAAAATTTTCTTCATATTGATCCTGCTATTCGTTCAGAATCAGCCTCTCAGATTATCAGTCTTAGAATGCATGAAAACAGTGGATGTGACCACATTCCTCACTTTTTCTGTTACAGATTTGCAGTCAGTTCTTACACAGCACTCAAACAGCCAAAACAAACTATGCATCTTTCAGCTTTCTTTTTTGCTCTTTACCTCAGGCTGTAATATGTATTCGGGTAATTCTCTTCTTTTTTGGAGTTTATGAAAAACCTCTGAAGCACATATCACACTGACACACAGGAGTTTACGCTTCCAAAAATGCCTGTGAACAAATGTTTTTCAGTATTCCCAAGTCCAATTCAGCACACAGCTCACAGTTTCCAGGGGATCTGTAACACACATGCACTAATATTTTGCCAGGAGCAAAATTCGACTAGAATTTATCATTTAAAATCTAGTCTTTTAATAGAAAATACACTCAGCTAGACAATAACACTGTACACCTTTCATTTTAACAAAAAACAAGAGAAAGTGTAAAGCCAGTTTACAAATTGTGCCAATTTTGCTAGCAATGAGATGTTTTTCTCTCAGTTCTAAGGGTAATTTGTTTAACACTGTTTAAAAACAAAGGTGTAAATGCTCCATTTAATTTTCAAGAGCACTGTATGGTTGTCAGAGGACCTGATTACCTCTAGGAACAACTGCTTCCCAAAAATGTAGGAGCTATGAATAAACTTCATAATTAGTCTAAAGTTCCTTGGAGTTTTAAGTATCACAAAACAAACAAACAATCAAACGCAAACAAAAAACAACCAGTAAAAACTCAATAGTGGGAAAAAAAATTAAATTCTAATCAGTAAGCAAAAATATTACACTGTACAATCCTCTGTCACTGCCACAGGAAAGAAACAGTACAAAGTGACTTCCTTTTATGAGAGAAATGTTTACTATTCCTTCAAAGACTACAAGTCTGGCGTGGGAGAGAGACATATGTCACAGGAAAATAAAAAGTTAAAATGGTAATAAATATTTAAATGCAAATAGGGTTTCTGGAAGTTTATCCTTGTGCATTTGAATCAGTTTCCAGGGCTCCCCTGCGCCTTTGGACATTTTGTTGGGCATCTCTTGGTTCATAGCTTCTAAGCTCTAAATTGCTTTAATCTTTGTGATTGAATAATGATGAACTGCAGAGCCCAGAATTATGTGACAGAAGCCTTTCATCCATCCACCCAGTTTCTTTGCAAAATGCCTACTGCCACTGATCACAGTTTCTTTTAGCCCATTTTTTGAACACTAAAGTTCACAGTCCCCCAGCCATAATTTAAAAAGTACTCAGACAAATTAATGGAAGCCTATGTCTCATATGCCCATCTCTGTTAATGAACTGCCTTTCCCAGTTGTATCATAATTACCAATTTGGCCACAATAAGCTTTAACTAGGACTCACAATACATTTTTTATAAACACAAAATTGTACTCCATGAAATACAACACAGTAGGCAAAACACCCAGAGAGCAACAGAAAAGCAAATGACATGTTTGCATAGTGGTCATTATTTCTCATTTTGATTGCTTAAGAGAATTAAGTTTGTGTTATCATGGTGCATGTATATGCCCACACAAGGGTGAACGGGTAAGGAACACTTGCATGTCTGACCATCTCTGAAAGCCTTTAGGAATCTGCAGTCTCTTGCCCGTACTCAGTTGCAGCAAAATGGGTCATACAGGGCGCAGTACTGACAATCAAATTTTTCTAAAGGTTTTATGCAAGCTCGTAGCTGGATAACAGCCTCCATTATTAATCCAACTGGCAATTAACATATCCACTGGGGATGTGAGCTTTTATTCTTGATAGATAATCTACCACCTCAAAGTAAAACAAAGACAAACGAAAACATTGCTTGCATAAATACCAACTGCTGTGGAGGGATTGAGGTCCTACAGTGGTGGGCCCACAGAGCCATTTATGTAAATGTAATACACGCAGTACCACAGCGGATTATCGCTTTTAAAGAGAAAACATTTCACAATCCCCAATGTTATGCTAAAAGACAGAATGAAACAATAACTTCTTATTAAGCAAATCATGGCCCTAACGGTGAGGTAGTCTGCATATCAACTACAGCTGCTGCCTTTAAGACAGCAAGGCAGATGTGGAAGAGAAAGGCAATGGCACTACAAGTCTTTCCTAATGGGCATCTATTGTATGCAAGGATAGCAAAACATAAGCTGTAAGTGGTTTAATGTCTCACATCACCAATTAATACACCTGCTTGCTGATTCATCTCACAGAATGAGTCACTGAGAAGGTGCTGTGGGACAGATGGGACTACAATGGGCAGTTCTCTCTCTTTTTTAAAGGGTTAACTCTCTTAGACTGTTACTACTATGCTATTTACACAGTAATTTTTATAATTCTACAAGCACAAGCACAATTCTACAAGCACATTAGAGGCCTTGCAGAACATTAGTATTTTTTTCATGAGAGAAAATTTATCCCAGCCCCCTTCTGGTTTCTTATCAAAGCATCTGATTTTTATTAATAACCATTCCACTTCTATAATCTAGTATCATTCCATCTTCCTTTCTTCTCACTTTCATTCATATTACTTCTATATTTCAGTTTTAGTTTAATTCTTTCCCATAACAGGAAAAATGTGACATCATATCAAATCCATATCCAAATTTGACCATGGTATTATAGCAGTTTCGAAATTACATACTAGTGTAGGAAAAGAAATCTTTTTTAAATCCGAATTTGAGCAGCATGGGTTACTTTCCCATATGTTCAGCTGGGTTTTTTTTAAATACAAACTAAATGCAATTTATTTTAGGAATTTATAGCTCTTTAATAATAGCCCACTTTTTTCCTTTTACGGTGCTACAGTAGAAAAATAATACATTTATTTAGCAGTTGTAGCTCTATTCACAGACAGAATGCTTGCAGAGAGATTGTTTCAAGTGCTTATTATACTACATGAATTATAAGACTTTCAAATGTTCTTCCTCACAATGTATCAGTTAAGTGAGAGACTGGAAAATGAGCAATTATGACTTCATAACAAATTTAATTGATGTCAAGAATAGATGTAGGTAAATCCATTTTCAGAGTTCCTACAACAAATCAAATTCTTTTCCAGGTTTGTGTAATGTTCTTCCAAAACCTAATAGATCAGAGAAAGCAGTGACCAAGTACACAGAAATGTTCTATGAGATCATGCACAATATTCTGAGAAACCAAAAACGCATGTAAATCAGTATCTTGCACACTATCCGCCTCCGCTGTCTCTAACTACTGGAAATAAACCTTTATGTAACCATTGATTAATGAAATCTCAAGGTACTCATCCATGTGAACACAAAGTATGAATTTAAGCTAAATGAGATAAATGAACCAAAAGAAGTTTGTGTGACTTGCTCAAGTCTCTGTAAAGATCACAGGGTAAATCCAATTCAGAGTTCCAGTTCACGGTTGAGACCCTCTATGCTGTATACTTGACACTGCCAAGTTGAAATAAGTAGCTTTAAATTAACAGTTTTGAAAGTTTCTTAAATTTCAGAAAATTCAAAAAATATTACACAGAGAAAAGTTTGGGGTCAAACTCCACTACATTATAGATAAGACAATTTGAAAAAAATCGTAACAGACCAGTTTAACTCTCAGTTGTTCACACTGCTTCTGAGCAGCCTACAAACTGCACCCATTCACCTCTCTTTAGTTAAGACAGGTTGACCACTCCTTTCTTTCAGCAGTATGCTCATTTGCTATGCTATGTTATTTTTGGGCGGAAAACTCTGAGGAAGACAGTATGCACTATAAGAAATGACCAAGATCTGTTTTCCAAGGGAGGAGACAGATCAACTTTGCAGTCATCCAGCACTGCCCACTCATTGGACTGCTCATTGACCACACCAGCATTTCACGAGCATGATAGTGACTCAGGCAAGAACCAGTGCACAACAGGATCCATGTCTTCTTTTTGGATCTCTCTGCACTTCACATCTTCACTGAACAAAAAAACTGCTGCTGAACAAATGAAGACTGGTCTAAGTCCAAGGAACCTAACCTATCACTGCTACGACTGCTGACCAAGGATGAAGACTCCTCCATAAACAAAACAGGGATGTTTCATCAAGCTGAAAGTAAATTCCCAGGTATTCTGCCCTTATCTGCTGTGTACTGCCTAAAGGTAGTTGTCTAAAAGCATTCACATCAAGCACCTGCAATTTCACTGAAGAAATGTATATTCAATAGCCTAAAATTAAATAGTCAAGTGCAGTTACTGAAACAAGAAATACTGTTTTCATGCCCTGTGCCAGGATACCTTAATACAGAACAGTAAATTCTATTATTGGATTAACAGCACAAAAATGAGAAAAAGAGGCAAAATTTCAGTTACTCAAAAAATAAGGCACTAAGATCTCTCTGAATTATATAAAGCTATTCCTACAAAACTATTCAAAATGAACCACTGAAAAAACCCTCTCATTTATCAGTTCCAGATGGAAACCATCTGCAAGCATCCTAGTAGAAGATGACAACTGAACGTTATAAAGGCAGATTTTCAAGTAGAGCATTTTTACTTTTGTACAAGACAGAAAAACATGTATTAGGGAAATTTCAGGCAATTCAGACAATGGTGGGCCAGCGGAAAGAACAAAAGCCTCAGTAAGCTGCTAAATACAGCACCTAATACTTGGCTTTACTGAACAAAACCCTTGAAAACAAAAGAGAGCTTCAGCTTGATGAGAGGGAAGAGGAACTAGCAGAGACATGTAAAGAGAAGATTTAACGGGCCAGGTAGATGATCCTCACTTGTAATTCTGAATAGATTTGGGAAGGGTACACAGACTGAGAAAGATTATCTGAAAGAGGGTCAATCCCTGAACAAGTACCGGTCACTGTGTACTTTAGGTATGTGCAATAGAAGCCACAAGAACATACAGCCATGCTCTCAAGGCTGCTCTCATGATCAAACATGGTTTTATTATAAATTTCAAAAATTATAGGGCTATCCAGGCTGACAAGCACTTATTTATTTGGCACACATACGTAGACATTTATCTATTACAAACACACATATACACACATATGTATGAAACACACTGTCAAGTCATAAGCCTGTAAAGGATACAGCAGAAATACTGGGGGGGAGGGGAAATCATAAGTGTGAAGCTCTAATGAGGGATCATCCTCAAAAATGTCAAAATGAGCTGCTCTCAAATTACCAATTTTGTTATCCCTTCAGGGAAAATCTGGATGAAAAGCAAAAATCAAGCCTCATGGAAATTTAAGAGAAATATATTCTCTCTATATATCAGTAACCAGAAATAGAAATAACTGTTATGCCTGAAGTTTTACAGATGAGTTGACAACAGCCTTTGTAACCCAAGTCAGTTCTACTGTGATGATACCTTTACCTCAAAAAGGTGCCGTCTAAGCTCACTGATCTACATATGAACAACAAAGATATGCTCTTCACTTACCACTTCTTCTTTGAATCATGTGCTTTTATATCATTGTGTCATGCCATTATAGGATCATTATGATGAAGATCTCACAGGCTTCCAGAAAGTAAGTCTCAGAATTATGAATCTTATAAATAACCATGACCAAACACATGCTCTCATGTAAGCTAAAACCCAAGAAGATGGCCAGAAAGAGCCTAGTGTGTAGCCTTCCTGGTGCTGACTGATTGCAAACACAGGAGTTACTGGCATAATGAGCAAGAACATGCGAAATGGGAGACAGGAAGAGACATCACGTCAGTAACAGCAGTGAGAAGAACTGAGAAGAAATGCCCAACAGTCAGTTTGCCACAAGCAACAACCTGTGGCACGTTCACTGACTTGTAACAGAAACATTATGTCCAAGCTTTTAATAGGAGCACTCCAGCAAGGCCCCAGATACCAGGTAGCTACTCAGACAGAAGGGACCATCATATAAGTAATTTCACACTTCAGGAGCTGCCTTGCGTACTTCAGTAAATCAAAAGCTTCCCAGCCTGATGAAAACTGAGTGTGCGGTAGAAGAACATCCTCTCCATGGCTGAGGAAGGAGCTGAGTCAGTCACACATCATGCCTGCCATGCTATTACAAAACACCTGAACTCTTGTTCTTAGCAACTGCATGCAAGCTGCTATGGAAATGGGCAGTACAATTGCCATGAGAACTATCCCAAAAAACCACTTCTCTATATAGAGAACAACACACAGTGTCTCCTTTCCAGCAGCTACAGGACTGAAAAGCCTTCTAATTATGAGCAGCAGTATCCTTCACTTTGGATACCTGCTGCACGTAACATATCATGTTACTTTTATAAATTACTTCTTCATGGATTTTTACTTCCCATTATTTTAGAGTTTTAAAAATCATTCTGCACATATAATTCACAGATCCTAGATGAACCCTCATCTAAATTGAAGGGTGCATAGATAGGTGCTATTGATACCTCCAGTTATTCCCAGTCTAGAGTATCTTGTATGTGCACTCACTATGCTGAATTCGTTGGCAAAGTCAAAAACAAAAGTCAAACACTGCTTCTAATCTTCATCCTAAATGGGCTCCAGTACTTTGAAAATAACTGGGTTGTGTAAGATACCATAATTTCAATGACTAGTATTACACTGTAGCACTTAAAAGAATGTTTCCAGGTCGTTTGTCATAATTTCTAAATACAAGAGTGTATTTCAGATGGATGGCATTAAGAAAATCTTTCTAATAAAAGATGGTATTTACATAATTAGATCTTTTTAAGCTAACAAAAAGCTTTGACAAACAGACAGATGGGTACTGACCACAAGTTTTGAACACACAGGACAGTTTATACACTCATAAATACAGGTTACTACTACAGATGTGTATTTTTTTAAAGATAAAGGACTAGCTTTCCCCGCAATAGCATCTCCAGCTATTTACATGCCATAAACCTGCAGAAAGTGACATTTAGCTGTAATTGCAAAACTTCAAAGTACTTCATCATTTTTTGTGAGCTTTTGTGCAGAGGTTTTTCCAGCACTTCAAATCCCTGCAGAGAGAGATCTTGTATGTAAGAAGATCTAAGATATTTCTTGCCATCCAGAAAAACAAATCTGCTGCCATGAAGTTAGGAATATAAATTAAACTTGTGTATGGCTTTGTAACTGAGGCAATATTGACACTTGATCCATGAAAGCAGCCTCCTTCTCATTCACTTTCTCTGAAGGAAAACTGGTATTTAGAAAGCTCACAATCTTAATTTTATACTTTTACAGTTTCCTCTAGAGCTGGGTTCAGCTGTTTGTTATAGCTCTATTTGCTGAAAAGCAAGGTGCCCAGACAATTTTCCTATGGAATTAGAATTGTGCAACGAGGGTCGTAACTCCACTTAGTCTTCAGAGACTTTTGAACACTATAGAGTCTATTATAAAAAACACATGTGTAGGAAGCCAAATTTATCACAAAAATTGTCTCGAGACAGAGATACATGTATGTACATGTATTGGAGGGCAAAAAGAAAGAGAAGTCCTGATTATACCACTTTTGTGTCTCTCCTAACACGAGACAACGTGAGGACATCACCAATTTCCATGTTGCTTCTTAAGCACTTAGAGATCAATCTCAGAAAGTCCAAAGAACCAAAGCATCTCATTCTACATCTCATCTACATTCACAAATGGACCTGCAAAAGGGAGTGGTCCATCTAAGGATGCAGCTGACTTCTGGCATATGAGTTCCTGCTTTAAATATGGGGAATTCATGTGACTTTTGGAGAACAATGACACAGATATGGTCTTATGGAAGACTGTATCTTCCTCATATAGAAATGGAACATGTTTCTGGCAGAATATGAGCAGCAGGTCTGTATTTCAAGGATGCAATTCTGAAGATTACTGAACTATCACAGCCTTGGAAACACCACTTTCCCCTCAAGAAAGCGGTCAGCAGCTCTCTCATCAAACATCTATTGCAGCTATTCACCTTTTCTTCTTTTCAAGGGTCATACATATCCTCTCTCTATCACAGCATAAAGAATGAAAAAGCAAGCCCATGTATTTTACTGCCTTCTTTCATACAGTCTGTCTAGATCCTTATGGCCCCAGCTCCTGCCGATCTCAGGCTCAGAGTTCTGCAGCCATCAAAGAACTGTATAGAAGGCATATGGCTGTATACACATAGTGGTTGGTACTACCATGCAGTAGCTAACAGGGGAAGTGTTATGTCATTTTATGCTCTTGAGAGTAAAAGAAAATGTTGGATAATGTTCTTGTAATTTTCCAAAAGGAAACTGATCCAAAAATACTTTACTTTTCATTTCCCAAAATTTCCCCCCCCCCACAAAAAATTTCTTGTAATTAGACAACTAATATAGAGTTAACTATAAAAGCAAAAATCAAGTCTCATCTCAATGAGAAAAAATCATGGACTCAATCCTGTAAATACAGACTATATAATAAATTATATATTAATTCAATAAAGAGTTGTACATAGACACACAGAAACAGAGCACAAAAAACTACAGAATCTCACTCCTGAGAAAGCAATCAATTGGATGCAGTATGTATTACATGAGGAGAATAATGCTTGAGATTAACCTTGAGATTTTCATTTCAGAAAGAAGTATTGTAACATCATGAAGAGGCAAAAAAAGGCAGTAAGTGGTACATGTGCAGGAGCATAGTGACAAACGGCAATATCAAATCACTGTTAACAACAGGATTTCTCCAGTAATCAAAGCAAGCAATGAGTATTTTTTAGGCCATCTACCAAAAACCAGAAGGTTGAGGGTTTTTCCAAACTAACAAGAAAACTTCACAAACATATACAGCATTGAGAACATGGAGAAAACAACAAATAGAATATAATGCCTGATCAGTAAGATCAGCTCTCTCTTTGGAGGTTAAATAGGTTATTTAATGTAGTGAAAAGGAAAGATGATGCATAAAGCAGATTAATAAATTGAACCCTAAGCAATTTTAATTAAGACATCCCAAGAAAACAGCCCAGGCAACCTCACAACTACATAAGACAATAAGTGGTGAAAAGAAGTATATGGTGAACTATTACTACAGTTGCTTAAGAATTAACTAGCTGAAAGACTAATGACATGGTGTAGAAAGAAATTACTTGTGCATTCAATTATCCAGGAAGGTCCTTCCTTATCTAACTGAGCTAAAATAAGGCAAGAGGTGATCATCATCAGATGCTGCCATGATTTTTATACACTTTGCCTGGAAATGTCTCTAGCACAGTTACAGTATGCTTTCCCCAATAAAATTCCTTCACAAATGTCACTGTATTTGACAGAGAAGTTGCTTCAGCTGAAAAAGCAACAGAGTAGCTATTTTCACACTTACATTAATAGAGTTGCTTAGTTTGCAGACAGGGAGCCCTGCCACTAACTTCACCCCTGGCAATGCCCAACCATGCCCCATTCATAACATGTTAACCCCTCTGGCTCTTGTAACCTTAGTTTACTTTTACATCCATTCCTCTGGCTGATTTTCAAAAGACTACTTTTGCATTTTACCACTTATACCCTTTACATTTTACCTCTGCATTTCATATTCATGCAGTTGTTTCCTAAAAAAAGTAAAACACGTAACTCACAGAATGAGAATGAAAGAACTCAAAATGTTAAAACCCATAGAGACACAGGTCTGATGCTGATTTTTACTCGAGATCTATCTTCAATTAGGAACTCTACCCATGCATCAGTGTGTGTTTTGTTATACGACAACAACCACTCTGCGTGGACCAAACCCTTATACTGCCATGTAAATGTTTGCCATTTAATAACCAACTAAAACAGTTGTGAGAAGAGCTGCTTGTGAATTCTGCTGCATTCAGCAACATACAGCTGCGATACCAAGTGGTAATGGATACAGGCAGACAGCTGTGTGTGATGAAACCTAGAACTGCAACACAACTGTAGAGCTGATGATTTTCTCCTCCTTTTTCACTTGGAAAAAATCTGATTAGCATACATTAGTTCTCAAAGGCTGTTTATAACATATATAAAATGAAGGAGAGAGAGCAAAGAGTTCCCTTACAAGCAAAATTCTAATGGCTTTACTTCTTCAGGGGTCAAAAGCAAGCCAAAGAAAATCAATGTCCATTTGTGTTGCTAAAGCTGAAACATACAGTTCATTATTCACAACTGTTAAAAGAGTCAATCAAAACATCTTGCCATGTAGAGAAACTAGAAAAAGCTATCTTACATAATTTTGAATGAAGATATATTTAGAAACAGCAAAGCATCTCAGAAACAATTCTGTAATTAGGAATCAGTGCTTTATAGCAAAGCAAATATTAACAGTTATATTATGTATTTGAAAAGATGTTTAAAGATTTCCAAGATCTTAGTATTATACCTGTTGAATTCAGAGCCATTTTACACTAAATTCAATAAAAATAGCCAGAAAGAATATCTAGAAAGAATCAGAGGGTATGATTACTGCCACTCATGAGATGAAATCCCCTTTAATATTTGACAGAAAGGGGAAGAAAAATGAATATCAGAAACAGCACTCCTATTCTCACTTCTTTATGATTAGCTGTATGTTTTAAAATAAATTTAATACAAGTGGAGGGGGAAAAGGCATGTGTTTTGCTTTATTCAAACAGCATTTGCTTACACTTAAATCTAATTTTATTTGAATAATTTGATCAAAAGCAATATAAAATTTACTTAGAGTCATTTCTATCATCTTCAACACAAAACCCAATACACTGTTTACTATTTGAAAAAAACACATTGAAAATGAACAAAAAATAAAATAAAGCCAAACTTCAGAAGAATATGATGAATAAACTGCTCCTCCTCTGACAATGTTATCTCAGAAGCTCCAAGCAATGAATATTTCAAAAGTGCTTGATGTCATAAGCTTTAAAAGAACATCTTTGAATCAAAATCTCACCTGACCTAGGAAGGAAAACTGAAATCTAACAACAAGTAACATATACTTCATAGGCAAAAACAGAGAAAACACTCTTGAGATGAGCTCCAGGTGAAAATGATCAGCAGAATAATCAACTGAGCCAACAATCAGCTGCCCTCATGGCATCTCTGAAGCCATGAATTTTTTCACAGACTCAATATCCATGCCAGTACTAAAACAACAGTGCCTTCACCTCAACCACATCTCACACAAGACTTTCAGTGGCTGTTAAAAAGCACCCATGTGAGCACCAGTGTGGGACTTTTGCTGTGCTCTAGGTCTTACTCTACATCGGGAACATCCACTTCCACCCTCAGGGCAAGACTCTGTTCATCTGCTCCTGGCATGGGAGACCTCCTGCATTTCACAGAGGAATGCACAGCAGAGACTTCCATTAAATATCCATGCCTTAGTTCTGAAGTACCTGAGTGGCACAGCAAACTGTGTCCAGCAGTATCATTTATCCATGTTTTGGCCTCGTGCAAAACCCCAATCCCATCTTTTAGAACATTTATACATATGTAAGTCAAAAATACTGCTACACTCGCATACATACGCAGTGAAGAACTTCTATGGTTTTGTCCAACATCACTCAAAGTAAACTGGAACATTAATAAAATTAATCTTATCCCAAACACTCTTCTTGATTAGTTTCCCTCTACTCATTACTTCAATAAATTGAAGAGAGCAAGTCCCCAGGAAACAACCCAGCCCTTGGCTACTGTGAAACCAGCCTCATCACACAACAGAGCATTTCACCTCTTTTGGCCAATTCAAATTTATTATTGAAGATAAGGCTCATAGTTCCAAACAGCAGTGGCAGCCACATACTAAGTGTGCAGAGGAAAAAAGCCTTGTTTGCATGTCATGTAGCTCCTCTTCTTCATAAGGAGTAGACACATCACCTACTAAATCAATCTCTCAAGATGGATAATAATTTCTCCTTTGGATACTTAAATATATGCAAGAATTTGACTGTCTGTGTCTCCACTGCATTCCCTGATGTTGATTATAGCTGTATCTTGAGGCATGATCTGTTTTGGTTTGGTTCTTTAATGTATGCTTTCTCGGGAAATCTGCAACAGGAATGCAGAAAATATAGGTAGGCCACAACGACAGTAAGGGTTTCTGACTCTTCCAGTAATGGTAAGCAAACTCAGGGAAAATACAGGAGTTCGTCTTTGTAATTATGCTGAGCCAGTGCCACAACGTACTGCCAAAGGTACAGGCTGATGTAGCAGACTCACATTGGGATGTAACCCAACCACATTCAATCCTCTCCCTGGGAAACCTGAACTGAAAGCATAGCCATGAGAAGGGACAAGAAACATGACACATTAAATCCATTTGATGTTTCCTATCATTCACTACAACTCCTTATCTTTTTAACAATGCATGCAAGCAGACCTGGCAATGACTACTGGTAAGAGCTCAGGCACAAGGACCAATGCTAAAATACAAGCATTATCTGAGCACTTCAAAGGGAAGAACTGAGAGCAGACTACAGCTCTTGTTTATTTGTCTTAATATTCAATCTAAGATGAATAAATAGAAATGACACTCAACTGGGTTGGGCCGACTAGAAAAATCCTGCTTAACTGTTGGTGTGTTTAATTTTGCTTACAAGTCTTTCAGTCAGTGCAGGAAACCTATGCCCAAAAAGCCAAAAAGCATGTCTAAGTAAATACGAAAAAAAATTAGGAATTAAACATAATTTCTGAGTTTGCCCTGATATTTCTGAATCAAGTCAACATCTTCTCTAATTATAGAGATTTCCATAGTATTAACCCAAAAATGCATATTATAAAGTTGAATATGCTGTACTTTGGAAATCTCAGATTCAAAAGTTACAAGCCAAGTGGGATACAGAACATTAAAGACGATACTAAAATAGCCTTACAGTGAACTCTATGACAGCCACTCCTAAATTTTTTAAATTAAGAACTATACACATTGTAAAATAAAGTATAACTATGCAGGAAGGCTTTCTGACAAGTATCAAGTAAAAGATAAAGAAAACATGTGACGATAAAGGGTTTTGAATAATAATCTAGAAGTGGATGTTCTAAATTAAATCTTTACCTCAAGTCTCACTTTCCTCTTTCTTTACAAGTTCCTCACAGGAAAAGAAGCATTTCTTTTTTTTCCTATCAGACCTTGCTAAAACTCAGTTCTTAAGCCACGTAAGAGTGAAAACCCGACTGTAAGTGAAAGTCTAGAGCACCATGTTCTTTAATTCAGTGATGGGGACCTTCATTAGATTATATCATAGCTATAGGACAAGACACTGCAAAAGCCAAATGATACATCATTAAATTATGTTTTCTTCCTCTCCAGGCAAAGAGTGAGAATAGCATTAGATTAGTTTGAAGGACTAAAAAAAAAACCGAAGAAAAGGGGCTCTGCAACATGAATCAGAAGTGACAAAGCTAATACCATTTTTAAACTCTTTTTATTTATATAATCAGGCATAAGCACTTACTTATATTAATTGTGGAAACCTCAAATGTAATACATAGCCCAAATGAATTCCACATCAGTGCATACTTCAGTGTTTCATGATCTCCCTTGCACATGCCTAGTGAAAGTCTGCCACTCTGCAACAGATGAAGGAATTACTACAATAAAGCCATAGGCAGACTTTGCTATGAACTATACTTTTTTTGATATGAGACAGAATAAGCTGAGTGTTTTAAGTAACAGATAGGTTTGCATCCTACTGTCTAGCAACAGTTATTCTGTTTGTGTTTCATAGCATCTTCAGAGAATCAGAAATATGAACCAGAGAACACTATCTGTAAACTGAAACAAATGACATTCCCCTCAGCCAACTTACACTCAATAATCTCCATCCACCATTACAAGAAATGCTTACTTTATCTTTCAATTATAAACTTGAGTTAGTTACATGTTCACCATATGGACATCACAACATTTTTTAATCATATTATGTCAATATTGTATTTATGAAAAAAAGTGTATTTCAGTGCACGAAAAGATCTCTTGCTGCTGACAAATCAAAGTGTATTAACCTGGGAATCCTTAAGATTGCCACATACGCCCACACACTCCTTTTGCTTGAAATCTCACTGATTAGAAAATGAAAAATCCAAAACTCAACAGCTATTTCATGCACACCAGCATTTCTGCAGGACATGTTTCCAACACGGCAACTTATAGTTTCATCACCATTAGCAAGTCATTTCCTACACACATACCATGCCCTGCTGAAACTACCACAGTCAGTGGAACGGAGCTCCTAGTGAAACATCAGAACTTAGCTATAAATCTGTGTAAATGCTTTTATTCTGTGCTGCTTTCACGTTAGAACGCAACATGCATCAAGGTCATTGTAACAGATTGCAGTTTTCAGTCTCAGAGAGATGACACGGAGGAAATCAATATGAGCAAACTTAATTAAACACTGTCTTAAGTTTTGCCGTCTCTCAAACCTGCCCAGAATTCACATCGCTATTCCCTGCGTTTCAGAGACAGGTGTTTCATAGATATGGGAAGGCAGGCAGCTTAGCTTATACGTTATCACTGATGAAAGGCGAACAAAATTCATTCTTTACAGTGTGACAGGTCTGCTCTGAGCTCTCTGAGTTTTTAGCTGGAGATTACAGCCCCATTGGCCTCCTTCTTTGAAGTGGAGTTCCTCTGAGAGCAGAATTAGTCCCCTGCCTGCAACCTGTCCTCCATACATTGAAATAAATTACAGTCAACTTTTTTTTCATGGCTATGTCAAGTATAGCAATAAATATCCACAGGCTAAAAGTAAGCAAACAAACAAGGCTGGACAAACCATAACCTCACAGCAAGAGCATCTCAAAGAAAATCATTAGGCAGGGCACAAAAAAGTTAAAGGCAAAAAAATCAAAACTCTGGGTTCACTGAATTCATAAGTGAATATGAAAGGCTGACAAGCATCCTGCTTCTTTCCCACGAGAAGCACTGATAGAGAGCAATTAAAGGACTCCTACAATTTAGTTACAGCTCAGCACAAAGGAGAAGGCATTTTATATTAACGCCTGTAAGAAGGCATCACCTCTTAGAGTTGCAGAAGTGGGAAGCGCTGGGACACGGAGCTTCCTGCCCAGCTGTGCGCCGGAGCACCGCATCAGCGGGATGCCCGTGGCGGACTCCGGCGGAGTTGGAGCGGGGCTCCCCCGCAATCCCGGTCATCAACCTCCCGCAACTCAGCCCCTGAGAACTGCCGCTGGCGCCGCCGACCATCCTGCCTCCAAACCAGGAGCGTGCGACCAGCGGCTGCAGAAAAAAAAGTCGCTCGAAACGAAGAGAAGGCAGCGAAAAGGCAACAAAAAAGGAGCGCTTACTTGCCTATACAGCACCGCCGGACGACCTCCTCGCAGCTGGTGAAACGCTGTGCCGCTCGCCCTCCTCCCACCGCTCCGCGCTAGTTCCAAAATAATTCCACCGGGCGCCGGCACATCCCCGGGCTTAGCCGAGGAGCGCAGGGAGCCCGGCCGCCTCGCCCCCCCGCCCGGTGCCCATGGTGCCAGCCACAGCCCCGGCAACTCGCGATCCTTCCCGCCGGCGCTACCTCGGGGCGGGCCGCCGGCTAACACGGCATCGCACCCCAGCCCCAGCCGCCGCCGCGGGCTCCAACTCCGCCGCCGCGCCGAGGGGGGAGCGTGGGGGTCCCCGCGCCCTTGCCAGAGACGAAGCGGGGGCGCCGGGTGGGGGAGTGCGGGGAGGCAGCGCCGCCCCTCCGCGGCGGCGAGCGGCCAGGCGAGGCGCGGCGAGGCGAGGGGAGGCGAGGCGGCGCCGCCGCCAGCGCGGCCGCAGCCAGGCGCGGCGATGCGGCCCCGCCCGGGACCCCCGGCCGCCCCCCCCGCTCCTGGGGCGCTCCGTAACGCCGCCCCCCTGCCGGCGCCACCAGATCCGGTGACGCGCAGCCCTCCCCCGGGCGGCCCCCGCGCCGGAGAGGGGCGAGCGGGCGGCGAGGCGGGTGCCGCTTCCGACCGGCCCCGGGAGGGTGAGCTGAAAGCACCGGTGAAAGAAGCAGCCCGTCCCGCCGCGGCGGCCGGCGACCCCCGGCGAGCAGGGGCAGCGAGCGCCCGGGCTCGGCCCTGGAGCTGCCGGCCCGCCGGGGGGCGGCGGTGTTCCCCTTGGTCGCGGGAGTGCCCGGAGCCCACGGAGCTCTCCCCGGTCCTGCGGGGCTGAGGCTGCCCGCTCGCCCCATTGCCCCGGCGGAAAAGTTATCCACCTCCCCCCCTCCTCAGTGAGCCTCCGCTTTTGCTCGATTGCCCCGGGTGCCTTTTCTCCCGGCCGTGTGACTGGGTATAGGTTGGCCGCTCGCCAGAGGGAACGTACATCGACCCCCACGTTGGGTAGAAATTTGGTGCCGGTTCTACCACTTCGCCAAGCTGGCTTGGCGCGGCAGCGGCGCTGCCTTCTCCCCGCCTCGCCTCCCAGCCACTAACTGGGGGCACGTCTCTGCGGCCCTCACCCCTCACCGGCGAACATCCAACCCGTTCTGCCGGGCTGTTTCGGACAAGGAGGGGGCCCAAGGGGAGCAAAGGGGTGAAGGACAAGCTCCTCTATGCCTCCCTAAAGCCCTCGGTGTCTTCGCCCTCCTTCTCCATACATCCGTGCTTCCAACGGGGCACACGGCGCCTCGCTGGAGATCCCCTGCAGGCATCGCCTTCCCCGTCGGACAGCGCTGCGATGACACAGAATAACGCAGCTATGAGTCAGTCACGCACACACCCATATATATAATACATATATATACATGTATATGTATGAACACAACTCCCGCGGCTGCCGCGGGGGAGCCGCGTGTCGCCGCGGGACGGGACCGCCAGGCATCGACCTGCCCCCGCGAAGGCAGAATTAACGCAGGAGGAAAAAGGAGCAAGAGGGAGCGCAGGGGAAGCCGCCACCGGAGCCGTCTCTCAGCAGCCCCCTCCCCCGGAGGGTGCCGGCAGCCGGGCTCGCCGCAACGAGCTCTGAGGGATGCTGCGGGCAGGGAATCCCGCAGGTTTGCGGCCGCTCAGCGGAGCGTTCGCGACTGCTTGTTGTGAGGGAGAGCCAGCCCGTCGGGGGGCTTTTGCTGAACTGGGAATGGGGGGAGCAGCCGTGGTCTCATCCGCATTCTCTGGGCCCCCTTCCAGCTCTTGGAAATGTTTTTCGTAAATTAAGCTGGGAATGTCGAGGGCGGGTGGTGACAAAGTCCGGTAAAAGGCATTTGAGCTTTCCTTTTCTGTAGATCCTCTCATAGTCCTTGTTAACTGGTTTAAGCTTCTTGTAATGAAAAGTGATTTTCACAGGCATCTTACAGTTAAGGGCTCTTCTTCAACCAAGCTGGTGCAAACAAAAATATTTCTGTTCCTTATGAGTTCCTTTTATAAATATTACCTTCAATAATCTGAAGTAAGCCATTTGAGGGGGGAAAGGATTTAAAAAGACGGTTTCATGCAGGTTAAATGCAAAGATAATAAAGTTACTCTGAAGAATAAACTTAGCTGTTGAGTTGATAAATGCATGAGAATATGCAGTGATAGGTTTCATGCCTAATTAAACAGATTTGTACTACAGTTCTCGTCTCAAGATAGAGATATTTAATTTTTCCCTGTTTCTTGATACTGTATTGATGCTAAAGAGTTCTTTATAGCTACAAGCTAGCCAAGACACCCACCCATTGTGGTTCTACTGAAAGACTATATGGTTTGAACTGACAGTTCTCTTGACAAGACTGAAAAAATAAATGATAACAACTATACATATGTTAGGACTCGGATGATTGAAATATATGTCTGAAAATTAAAAAAAAAAAAAAATTAAATGTAATGAACCAAAAACTAATCAGACAGAAGTGGAACTGTATCCCTCTTCGCTCATGCTTTGCTGAGAAAGTCACCACTCGAGCAGTTCTAAAACAAGTGGAAACAATATCTTATGATCTTTTAACTACTCTGTCTATAGCCAGTCCCATACTCAAATTCCAACAGGGACAACCTCTTCTGTTTTCAGTATTGAAGCTACCTTCACGTACCTCAAACCATGGGTATAGATTAACTGGTACATATGTTCTCCTGCTTGTAGAAAGATCTGACATCTTTCGTGGAGACCTCTTGCTTCTTTCTTTGTGTGATGATGAAGAGTAGGATAGCTTAAGCATGAAAGTAAGTTTCATTTCAAAACAGGAAGCTGTTATATTTTTAATGCAGTATCTTTCAAACTATTCCTACATTTCTTAGAATATGTAAATGTTACAAGTTTCATTGTCAGTAAGAATATGCTGGAGATGAACTCTACTAAACCAGGTGAAAAAAGCGTGCAATGCTTTTAATAATTATCAGACACATGAGTGTATGAAATAAAGTGTGACAGTTTTACACATAATTAGAAGGTGATATTCCTGTTGCATTTTTGCTTCAGGCAGCACAAATACAGCATAAGATTCTTACATATATTGAAACCAGATAAACTTACGATGTAGTCAAGAACATGAAGCAACCTTTAAAATCAGAGTAGGGGAGCCACAATTTTTTTGTGTAGTTTGGGGATGTTAATTAAGAAATTTCACATAACAAGCTGACAGTAGATTGTCTCCTGCTTTAGATTCAGCAGCCTGGCACCACTCAAGTCACCAACAAGGATGGAGTGACAAAGGAGGAACAGCGTCAAAAATGGAAGAAATAGAGGCTAAACACAAAGATTAAAATTGCGTTGCTTAGGAAATATGAGAATGAAAAGAAGAATGTCACCCAACAAGCAAGAAAGTGACATCCTTTGTAAAATTTTATTGACTATCTATCAGAAATAGGTCATTTGTCTTCTTTTCCCTTAGCAAAATTACTATAGCACCCAATCTCTTTTTTTTTTTTTTCCCCTACTGAAAGTATAGCTCACTTTGATTGTGGGCAGGGATTCTGACATTTGGAAGCCAAACACTGATGTGTATGTCTGTCACACATAAGCCTATCGGTGAAAGTGCTAGGCAAAAAAAGAGCAGAGAACTAAGTCTTTGAAAAACTGCATGGGAAAAGAAATTATCAGTAGTAGGGAAAAATAAGATGAATGTATAAGAAAGATGCTAAGATGCTGTGGGAGATAGAGTGGAGAGTGTTTTTATCCATCACTGTAACATTGGATTTTCTGTTCAAGTAGTGGGTCCTCTCACCTCTGGGAACACATCAAAGCTGATGGATTATTAATTGACTCTGTGAGAACAGAATTAATCTATTTTCAATATCCACTTTTTTAAAAGATAGCTGTCAGAGTAGCAAATGGAACACCCTCTAGGACAGGTGTCACACATTTATAGTAAGTAGCTCACAAGGTCATCTATAAGGTGTCATCATTGATACTTCCTATACTGAGGTACAAATGAGGAGCACATTCCCAATTTCTGTGGACATTGTTTAGTTTTTAATTTCCATTCCCAGACTGATAATAATCCACACAACCATGTCCAGAAAAATGTATTATTATATTCCCTCATTTCCCCACAATTAGTCTAACCTAAGCTTCACAAGAATACTCCATTTACCAGTATCTGGCATCCTTATGTAAAATAATGTGTCATTTGTCACCATGGCTTGTAATCTGAAAATATGACTGGGGAAATGATGGAGACCAAAATAGCCTCTTACAGTCTGTAGGTGGCCAAAAAATCTGCAGCTATATTCCATAATATTCCTTGCTGCTGTGATTTGTTTCTCAAGAGCTCTTGTCAATCTGTTTAAAATTCTCACTCACATAGGCCCAAAGAGAGACATGGGGGTTTGTTCAGACTGAAACTAAATATGCTTATATATTAAAATCCCTCTTTTCACACGTAAACAGGATATTAGCAATTCCATAAATTCTACATGAACTTTTACTTTGAAATTCGGGGGGTTTCAAATCATCTCAAAGCCTGGAGAGTTTAAGGCCATATACATTGAAACCAAACAGCAGAGAATCTCAAAGTGAAACTGAAATTCATAATTTTAATTTTGCTCCTTAATCCCAAATTTTACACGCAGCCTGTGCATCATATTTAGTACTGTTATTATTTATGCTAGCCTATAATTGGTTTGCATCTCATTAATGGGTAGTTTCAACTTAGAAGAGAATTTGGATAAAACTGTAACAAAGGATTTTAACTACTTTCAAGGAAATTATCTGCAGAGTTATCTGCCTTAGTAATTACTTTATTAAAATCAATTATCACAAATTAAAAAGGGACATGTAGCAAACCATAGGCTGTAAATAGTAGACTTTAAGAAAATTATCTTTTTCTGTATTATTCTCAGAAAAAAAATATTTGCATTATCACAATTATCCTATTTCACCACCAAAAGAAGATAAAATTCTCCTATATGCATCTAAAAATCAATTTTACACATTGCAAAGTTTGAAAGTAGGGGAGTGTTTTCCATTTAGAAGAAAAATAACTGATAAATGTCTCTTTTGAAAATAAATTAATTCTGCAGGATTTAAAAGTCTCCATAAGAAAACTAAAATATAAAAGTTACTAAGCATGGGAAAGAATTTATTTATTACCTTCACAATTTTTGAAGTGGTAGCTAAAAGACAAGACACTGTAATTCAAATGTGGGATGTAATCTTTGGATAATTTAATTGTTTAAAGCATTTTGGAATATATGTGGGTACAGCTGTAGTTTAATGATTACTGTGTTCCTGGCATTAAAGATCATTTACATATACTTGAGGCAATTTTTGTGGATGGAATGAAAGTCATAGTTTTGCCCCGAAGTTGAAGCCCTCTGGAAAATATGGCTTAGGTACACAGCTATACCCGTTACAGATAATCCCTTACAGATGGGTATTAGGACATAATCTGCCCAGCATCTTCAATCTGGCCCAAGGGTGTGCCTGTGGGAGGATGAAGACAGCAAGGACTATATCATGAGTAAATGCTTTCAGATGGCTCAGTATATTTTTCACACTTGTAGCTCCCAGGGAAGAAGAGATAAAAAGGAGCTTCTTCATGGCTGCCAAAGTGAAGAGGTGGTTCTGCCACTGGATGAATGAGGCAAGCCTTCCCGCCTAGAGCCACCACAGCATCACTCCAAACCTTCAATAGAAAGGACATCTGCTTTAGCTCAGATTTCCCTTCTCAGTTCCACGACAGCAATGTGGTGCTTTGTGAATGAATTCAGTGCTGGCTGTAAATGCAAAGAATGGCAGCTGTACTGCAGAGAAGGGGATGCAGGTGTCTCTTGTTGTGAAGAACATGCTAGGTGTGCTGGCCTACTTTGACTATGCTGTAAAAACTACATAGTTTTCTGTCACAACGCATGAGGTTGCATGCATGACCTACACCTAACCCTTGAGACAAACATCTGGGCTGTAGTAGCTGTACCACTGGCTGATGTTTCTTGAAGAAGCTAACTCCAACTCAGAACTGTGTGACTCACTCCATAAATGAGTCAAACACTCCAGATCCTTACCTCCTGAATAATCAACATTGCTTTTTAATCAGTCTTGAAGCTTTGGGGGTTTCCCTACCCCTCCTAGCCATGGAGTAGCAGCTCAACAGCTGTGAAATAGTTCCCAACATCACTGTGTGCTTCTTGTACCACACCTTGGTGCCATCTACTGAACACGAACATGGTTCCTACACAGTTTGCAATAGTCCAGTTTTCTAGAGCTCTCTGACTCTGGTCTTTGCTCAACCCCCCTCTCTATTTGCACAGCCCTTTCCTCTCAGCACAGCCTGTCCCTGCCTTTAGGCTATCTTGATTAGCTGTCAGTCAGAAAAGACATTGTTTCCCACCTGGGCATTTTTCCTTGGTTACAGCTACCAAAAGGGAGATGAAGGACAATAACAGATGTGATTAAAAGCCCACTTTTTATTTGGTTGTTGTTTTTTATTTAGCAGACTAGTTTTAGTCATAATAAACATGGTGTTATCTACTAGGCTGGCCTTCTGGTGATGTCCAACAAAACCTATTGTTGTTTGCAAATTCTCTGCTTCAGTCTGATACTAATGACATAACTAGCAGAAATTTATATGGTTCCCTTATCCATTCCTTGGAAGGAGCACACCTGGGGACTCCTCCACCTTGATGTGCTGCTCCAGAATAGCTCTTTTGAGCGGGTTTCAGCTGAGGCTTTGTCGGATGTAACCATTCTGCAGAGTGTCAGGGTGCTGCAAGGCTCAATGACTCCCTGGGGACCATGCTGGTATAGTGACAAAGTTAGTGACACAATCAGGTCCAAAGTCAAGCTGGGGAAACAACCCACAGATCAGGGTCCAATTCAGCAAGATCTGTGGCCAGGCATGGTCATGGTTATGAAATAACTGCCAACAGGCACACCTATAATATGTGGCTGTGACCTAAACCAGAGACTGATGGCCCTGAGTGGATCTGAAATGAGGTCCTGGTCCCACGGGCAGTGGTCAAGAGAATAAGAACTGGAAGTGTCCTCAGGACCCTTGTGGTTGATTCAAATAAAAAATATTTCTCTATTTCACCTCTTTACTTATGAAATAAACCTACACCTGGACATTCCTATCACAAAGGTTTACTGCTTTGTGCATGCATGTGCCAGATTATCACTCATTACAAAAACATGAAGGTACCAAGCTGAAGCTTCATCTCTGATACAGCAGTTCCCAAGAGCTGTTGATTCCAGGGCGAAGCAAGCCCTCATGCAATTCCAGAACTGTTTTGCTCATGTATATAAAAAACCACCCACAGCATCTCATTCAGAAGTCATGAACAGGGGTTTCCTTTAATTAGTATAATTAGTATATATATATATATATTATGTATATAGTATATATATATAGTATATATATAGTATTTTATATATATATATATATATAATTAGTATAATTAGTATAACTCACACAAAATGTTTCTCATTTTTACATAAGGAAAAACATTTTGACATGATACCTTTGAAGTGTTCCTTCTGAGAGGCAATCAGCAGCAATGAAAGCTAAGAATGAATTTGGATTATCCACCTCTACTTGTCTTTCACAGTAACAATCTGTCTTCCAAGTATTACACCTCTCTATATATTATATATTCTTAATATTTTTTTTTCACATAAGTAAAATAAGGGATGGAATAAACATGGTAGTTTTTTTCAAGTTATAGGTGAGATCTGCTAAAACTAAGAATAACATCTGCATGCTCTTAGTGCCATATCAAGTCTTGCTGCCTGCGTTATCCTCCCCTTTCCTGGAGGAAACTCCCCTGACCCAGTTGTCTGCGGGAAAGCTTTAGTCACCTTTAGAGACAGGAAAGAAACAAAATTAATGCATTATATATAAATTTAACCAAATATTTTAGCAATTTTGTAATAAAAGGAGGAAATATAACATTGAGAAAAGTGTTGAAGAATTAAAGCCTTAAAAACTCGATTCTGCATTTAATATCCAATTTTCTGTATAAACAACATATATCCTAATTTCTGCCATTGGTGACATGAAAGTTGATTTCAGATGAAACTCTTCTCTCTAAATTTCAATTGCTGACTTTTGTAAATTTCCCTGGTTTGTTCCCACTAGTTATTCATTAGTTCATAAAGGCATTTTTCTTTCTTTTGCTACAAATATTTTTTGTGAAAATAATAATTTATTCTCTCCTATACACATTTAATTTTTTTAGCAGACTGTATTATCATTATGAAAGATTGATTGAAAAAAACCCTAAGAACTATTTAAATAAACCAAATTAAATTATTTATTTGTTTCAGAAGAGTAAACTGACTCTTAAATATGTTCTGAATCTGTTTTTCCCTTAGTAATACATCTCAAAAATGATCTGGTATTATCTGCAGATGTGATGAAAATAGCCATAATTTAATATGTACTCAAATATTAATTGCTGCTTGTTCATGATGAAAACAAACCACTTGTCAGTATGTAATGGTTGAATGCTGTAGTTTTTATAGGTTAATTAGCCTTCAAGACGGGTCTCATCTTAAAAAAAAAAAGAAAAAAAAGAGGAATAGTAGACATGCATCTCAAAGCAATATTACTTTTCACTGCAGATTTTGCTTGAAGACTAAGTATAAATGGGTCACAGATCTATCAAAAAGTTATTAAATCCTTAGCAAACTCATCATGCGTAGAGTTGCATTGCTATGAAATAAATATGAATTCCTACCTTTTTTTTTTTTGGAGTGGCACTAATCAGTCAGTGCCACTGACTAAGCTAAGTGCCACTTAGCTTTTATGACAACACTACTATGAATGCTCTAAATAAATCCTCACTGTCTCTCCCTTAATTTTAAAAGAAAATACTGAGTTAACATTTTCAGTTGAGTTAGCATTTGTTATCCATTGTTGATAATGGCTTTCAAAAGACACAAACAAAAGGTTTTGCATAAAACCTGATAAAAAGGTAGCAGAGTTTTTTATATAAGCAATATATTTATTTTACAAATTAAATAATTGTGAAATCTATCAGTTACATTGGACATGAAATAGAGAGAAAGTTAATTTTTAATTGGTAGGAAATGCTGTGTTGTTATTAACATATCTCAAAATTTTCCAGAGAAATAAAAAATTCAGAAAAGCTCCCTTAACATCAGTAAAAACTTTATAATGTTTTCTTTTTTAATTCAGGATAGTGAAATTAGAAGTAATTTCTAACCAGAGAAAAAAAATGTATTTTCTCTTCTGATAAAATCATTTTGTTTTGACTTTTACATCAAAACATAGGATTTTTTTCAATCTGACTTGGTGCCACTGTGGTTCAACACCAAAATGGTAAATGATAAATTTGATAAATTAGCTTCTCTGTAACAAAAGCATTTGATAAAAAAAAAAAAAAAGAAAAACAAACAAACAAACCCCCACAAAAAAACCCCACCCAGACTAATTCTGTTTATAAAGTCTATGTACCAAATCTATGTACTGCTCATGCAAGGTGTTGTGACTGATTGACTTCTGATTCCAAGATAGTATTGATAGATTTTGATCTATATCAAAGCTTCTTTGTGCCCTTGTATCAAACTGAAGCTGGAAGAACTTCATGCAGCAGCTCCCGTACAGAAGTTGATGTACACTTGCCAATAGCCAAGTCATTTACTTTCAACACCTGTGCTGACTACTTCCTACAGGTTTTACATTAGCATGCTGGCTCCTTCTCTGCTGACAGAAAAGTCTGTTAACCTGAAGCCATTTCATGGACAGAGACACATTCTGACAAACTGAAATACTGAGAAAATACCCACAGAAAACCAGTCTAAGCTGAAATATGGCAATTCTCATTATAAAGCTTACTTCTGATAAAAAGCGAGCAGTTCAAGGAACTGACACATATGTGACATATTCTTCGTGTTCTTCTTGGTACGTCAGGCAAAAGACTCTGTCTGGCTTTTATGGTTGTCTTGTCTAAATTATGGTTTTTGCGCTTGGCTTCCTCTGGTCACAAAATGGTTTAAAGTTCCCAAATCACAGAGGAGGATCACCTAGGAGATACTCCATAGTCTCTTGTGATTAAGTACTTTATTAAATCTACAACCCAGATATCAAAATTCTGTGAAAAGATGGATATTTGAAGTTTAAAAGGATCTTAGGAAACCTCTTACCTCTGTCTGGAAAACTCAGGTTTATTCCCATTGACCCTCCTGTACTTGATATTCTAGTCTGGGCAATAGTCCAAGATCTTTCATGAAACTGCTTTCCCCCAAGCCTTCTTAATATCAGTAGCTGTTAGATAGCAGGGCTTAAAGTTTTAAGACTACCTGAGATCTTTTAACCCTGAGCTATTCCTGTGTTATGGGATTCACTAAACTGCATGCTGCTCAAATAGTAACAGCTCAGATGGTGTCTTCAGTCTGATTTCTTTTGATATCACAGTCAGTGAATCTCTCCTGTCCACTGTTACTCATTCAGCGCATAAAAACATGAATATTTATTTACACATTCTACCCACCTATGTCTGAGACTCCAAGAAAGAAAGAGAGAACTCTTCACAAAACTGGGAATAATGATGGTAATTTTTTTTAATGGCAGATGGTGAGGATCATGGGGAGCTGTGTGCATGTATGCATGTACACAGTAAGAGTCCCTGAAAATCGGCAGTCAGGGCCCTGCTATTCTAAATACAGCAAAAGAACTTTGAAGTACTGATTGTTAAATTGTTAGTATTGTTCTCACTAAGTGTCTTTAATTCACATGTAAATAATACATAAAAACATTACTTAAAAGAATTTATACAATATGAAGCATTGATATCCAATGATGTCTGAAGAAAACATTTTGTGTCTCAATGATCACAGCACCACCATCAATTTATGCCATCTACATATTGTAGTCTAAGCACAGGTATCTTCCAAAATATAAAAATGTCATATAGAACAATTAAAGTTGGAAATGTTGAGAATATATGGAATTGTGATAAAAAAAGTTGCCTAAAAAAAATAAAAAAGAAAAAATGTTAGCCTGATGTCTCTTATGAGCACATTCTTTACCAACAATGGCAATCATGCTTGTAGGTTCTGGTGGGCAGCCACCAGCAACTCTGAAAAATACACTTTATTGCATAATCTCAGGATTGAGACTTCTCTATTAGCAAAATAAAAAAAAAAAAAAAAAAGAAACAAAACTACTTATTCTTTAAAACTTCAATTATAACTTTCTTAAGTGTTTCTAACAGCTTATTTATATTTATAAAGTGGCTTTTAAAAGCTATGTCTGCTCATCATGTGTGACACGTAGTTCTGTATAGAAGCGTCTTAGATGAGAATTAATTCTTTCAGTCTACAAACTGGACAATCATGTGGTATTCTCACTCAACATTATTACTGTGACTTCATACATCAATCCCATCAAGTCCATAAAAACAAACAAACAAACAAACAACAAAAAAACTCTGAAAAATTAAAATTGATATTGTCTCTCTAAATCAGCTATGTGAAAGACATTTTATCAATTAGAAATTTTACAGAAAAGTCAGTTAAGGTTATTAGAGAGTTTCCTATAGTAAAATCAGTACTAAAAGAAATAATAAATAGTGTGGTTTCAGTGCAAAAGCACTTCAGACTAAGTAAAGGAACTCTGCTTCATGACTATTGAGAAATTGCTGCATCAGTATTTTTTTCACGTTAAAAATTAAGAGGAAAGCTCATATTTTCTTTATGATTTTGTCAAAGACTACAAGGGTCAATGGAAATTATTCTCCACTTATACATAGTTGCCTGATGGTCTGGATGAGGGAATTATTAGTTTACTGATCTATTTAGTTTTGGGGATGAAAAACCTGGTCCCCTCTTATCAGGAAGAGGGGCTTAACAGGAAATCCTCACTTCTCATACCATTTCTCTGATTACCAAGCAACAGGCTTCCTCCTGTTTCAAGATCACATTTTATAGTCAAAATGAGCATTTCAAAAGAATTTCAATTAGCAGAAATATCCACTTGTTCCAAAGTGGATGAAAACAAATCCCCAAACCTCAGAAGTTGCTGTGAAATAGAATTGTTGTCAGCTCTGCTATTACCCACAGAGGGCTTTGGATCAGACCCATTATCCCTTTAATCTCTTTATGTGTGTCCCATGAGCAGAGGACAAAAATGAAAATGGAAAGCCCTGTGCATCAGTGACCTAGATGAGACTACTGACTTAGTAGCTAAACAGTAAATTATCACTGTCCAAATTCTCCTTCTACCAACAATTGCTGAGATAACAGGAAAAGAATAAAAAAAGGAAAATAAGTGTGGACCAGGAAGTGAATATCTATTTTTTGATAGAAAAATGTAGTAAAATGTATATAACATTTTATCTCTATTTAGTGGCAAACTATGAAGGGCTGGAAGCACCATTGCTACCTCCTAGTTTGAAATATTATTTCCTAAAAATCTGCTGGAAACAATGTAAAGCAAAATACTATTCAACTGTGCTTTGGAACTGTTTGTTAAAGGAGTAAATCCCTTCTTCTTTCAGAATAGAGTAACACTGGTTATCTTCTAGCCATGTTGATAGCCGCTGTAACCATTCCTGTAATTTAAAGCCCTAGCTCATTGACTTTTGCATGGGGAACACTGATAAGGATCTGTGGGGTGTAATGGACAGGTGTCTAGCAAGCCGTAACATTTTTCATTCTTAAGAATCTGAATGCCATTTGTATGTCTTAGCTATAGACAGACACATTAACTAAATCACTCTCGATGGTGAATGCAACTGTTGGAAAATCTGTTACTTTTTAGCACATAATGTAATCACTGCAGCGATTCCTTATACTTAAAAGATGTGGTACTCACCTCATGAGCGCTGGAAAGTGCAGCAAGTACTGATTTCTTGTCAGTGATGATCATTGTGCATTTATTAATTTGGTATTTGACAGGCACAGAGGAAGGAATGCATATGGCTACAGTAGGAAACTGAAAAATGGCTACTACTATTGTGATAATAACAGTCACAGCTGCCTTCTTATTCTATTTCCAAACCTCTGAGATAGTAATAGTGTCAGTGTTCATCCTTAGATAAAGGAATTGCATGTACAGAATACTCTATAGAGTTATATTTTCATGTTCTGTTTAATACGCGCTGTAAATGTTCTTGCCTTTTTATCCACTTGCTTCGAAATATTAACAAAATTAAAGTTGTCCTGCTGTTTTGACTAAAAGAGTAATTTTAATTCAGATGTCAGCAGTGATATCTGTTGTCCAACAAATGAGAAAAAAGCCAGTATGTTCCAAGTCTTTTTAGGAAGAATTTGAATACGATTGAAGCCTCTCTGTAGATAAGGATTCTGTGTTTTGGAAAGTACAAAGAGATAATGAAACAAATGATTCAGTATCTGTAGAAGACACAATAGGAGCAATAAATAAATAATATCACCAGGAGAAAAATGTGCTTTTTTGATTATGCATTTTGCCCACAGCTTTAAGCAATATGTGTGCTATTAGAACATGTTCTTTTTCTAATGAGTAATATTGATCTCTATCATTATAGAAGCCAGTCAAGTCTCACACACAGACATACAAATAGCCATACATGAGTGCAGCTCTGTGGATAGTGTTAATGCATATACGCACACACACAAAAAAAAAAATCTATGAAGTACATAATAACCCTACACACCTATAAAATCTTTTTGGTACTTGAAAAAAAAAATTCAATGTACCATAATTCTTAGAACATGTCTGAATTATCCTAAAGTTACTCTGAGAGAAAATTAGATGAACCAAACCCCTAGATTCTTGCTTTTACTGCCTTTTGTTTTGACCTTGTAAAATCCAAAGTAAAGTCCCAATCCTCTGGCACCCTGTGCAGAGATTGACAATGCTGCTCCCCCTGGCCTGATCACCCACCCGCTTTTTCTTACCCTTGGAGATGAGCATGTAGGGGAATGAGAGAAGAGGAATAAGGTGATGGTGCACTTCTGGGTCTGGCTCTGATATTATCTGGGGTTCGGCAGTGCAAATCAGTCTTGGAGACTCTCCTAATGCCCACTGGAGTTGGTGGGAATTTTTCCATTAAATACCTGACTTGAATTCTCCATATGAAAGTAGATGTTATAGAAAGAAAATTTTTAACCAAGAAAAAGTATACTTACACTAAACCACAAGTACTCAGATTGCCTGAGGCTCTGAGAATCTTCAGGCTGGTTTAAGACCAAGAGCTCTATTTGTTACATCATATATATTAAATTTTATAATATTTCAGTCGGTCTTTTGATTTTGAGCACTTAAAACAAGCTAAAGCTTGGGCTTGGAAAAAAAGCCAGACATAAACTTGAAATATATGTCATAATAATACAATATATTTCAGTTTCATCAGATTACAAACTTCAAAAACTTTAAAATGTTTTTCTTAATAATAGTATGTTAATTTTTGTACAGCAAACAGAGTGGGTGATAGACTCATGGGTGAATGACAATTAGTAATTGATCTACTTTCAAATTCCGGTGGTCTTCAGAATAGTCTATAGTGTTACTTAATGTATTAAAAATTGCTAAAAATAGTTTCTTCTCATGGTTTCCAGATCCCAGTAACATATATGTTATTTTGGTCAGAATTTATACACGGTTTTTTTGTACAGATAGATAATTAAAACTTGAAAGTCGAGATAACTCCCAAGTGATGCAATACTTTTTCTAGATTTAGGCCACATCATTATAAACAGTATTTGCTGTATTTAATGTCTTTTTTGACCTGATTTTATAACTGACGTACTGGGCTCTCAAGCTATCTACCTCATTCTATCTTTGTTAAGGAATCAAATAATCAAATAGAAATAAACATTAGAGCCAGATGAGATCTTTTTATTACTTTATTAGTTATGCAAAATCTGCAACTGCTGTGATCATTCGTGTTCAATAATTTAAAAAAATAAATTATGGTCTTCTGTTTCTGGACAGGTCTCTGAACAATTTCAAATGGAACACTGTTAAAAAGAGAACACAATCTGATTGACTGAAACTTTTCCAGTGACATAGAGCAGCTTGGCTGAGCATGGCTTATGACTTTATTAATGCAACATATGCACTATTTTAATTTCAAGTGCACTATTTTAATTTTGGGGAAGCCTACTGTAGTAAGTAGCAGTCCCCAAATACTTACCCATAAGGCTGTTAATGGCAGGCTGCCTAAATTACGTGAGGATAGTCTTCATCTCAGTGCACAAAAATACTCCTTTTATTAGTACAACCAATTAAAACTGAGAAACTGTATGACAGCTATGAAAATTGCTAATAATTAGAATCCAACAAATGACTACTTTATCTTGATTCTAATCCCTGTATAGTCATATTCAGCTTGAGTGTATTTCAGATTAAAGGCAAAGGAAGAAGAAGGAAGATTTGATTTGAACCCATTGCCTCCAGGAAAATGGTGGTGGAAGTCAAAACACAAATAATACTTTTTTTTTCCCTTGGGACTTGTCAATAGTTGCATTACAGCCAAAGCTAGAACTGTCAGGTAAATTAATCATTAAGAATTCAACTTCAAGACAGGAAGTTGAGTTTTTCTGCAGATGCTGAATAGCCAACACAAAGAGAAGTAGGTGGCATTACTAATAAATGTCTATAAGCTTCTTTGCAACAAGGATGAAAGAAATAATATAATACCAGCTGCCAAGTGGAGCAAAGTGGATTGAAAAGGATAATTTTCTTTTATAAGAAAAGATATGCTTTCCCATAGCTTTTTCCTCCTTTGGATTTTTATTAAGACCTATCGAAAGGTTAAAGAAAGTCCTTTAAATCCTACAAGTTTATGTCAACCAAAAATTTTAAATACATGTGACACCATTTCTGAACCATGTTTATGTCTGAACATCATTAAAGTAATAACAAAAAATAAAATTTCTAGGGTTTGGAAAGACAATGTCTGCTTTGCTTCTAGTAAAAAAGGCAAACTGCCATCAGATTGAGGTACTCATTTAAGGTATCAAATGGTTCACTTTCAAAGCAGAATATAATTGTGGGGTGTGGTTATACCAGGTTCTGCTGAAGTATTCAGGGAATTGTAGTTCTAAGACTCTGTTGCACATGCTCACTTGAATGCTTGTATGGGATTGGCTTAGGAAGTTACCTGTGTGACGTGGGATCATTTGAAACTACTATTTAACCTGTGACTTGTTTGAATAAAGGGACATTCGTTACTCACCATACTGGTGTTCACCATGGTCCCCATGGGACTTATTTATTTATTATATTAATAACTACTACATATAATTATCTCAGTTACTCACTGGAATTTCTGGCATGAATTAAACTCAAAAATACACATACAAAGTTAGATTAAATACACAAAAGTGCCTACAATGTGAAAAACCATTCCTTACAGCAATCCATCTTGCCAAACCCCTTTTTAATGTTTTGCACAATATGTAGTGGAACATATCAGCAGATCATATCATATCATAACTAGCGGATCATATCAGAGCTTGATAGCAAGACCAGTAAGAACTTTAATATCTAGGGAAAAGAAGAAAAAAAAAAAAAAAAGGAAAACCAAATAAAAGAATCTCATTAAAATCGTGGCAGATAGTATTATTTCACAAAAATGGTGAGGAGGTTAGGTGAGCAATAATTACTTGACAGTAAAACCCAGATTAGTTTCAACCAGAGTTGCATTTCATGTATCTAACTTTGAAAACAAAACAGACTCTGTTAACAATGTAATTAACTATTATCTATGCAAGGTCTGTTTTCACAACTAGAAATGGCATCACTATTCCCTAGAACATAGAAGTCAAACTCCCAGTTCTTTGCTCTGGGCTCATAATAAGGAGGAAATAAAAAACAAACATACTATTATACCATTAAACATAACCATTAATTTTATGGTGAGTTTTAAATAAAGTGCTTGAACATCCTTTTTGGAAGGACAGGCAAATATAATTAAAGTGTACCAGAAAAGACTTTTTCAGTGTTTCCAAAATCAAAAGTATGAGGAAAAAACTCTTTTTCAAATTGTGTTAAGATGTGGAAAACCTTAGTACAAGGCAAAGTACTTGATATCCCACGTTGTAGAGAGTAACCCTCACTGACAAATGGCTGATTATACTGAGGGACATTCTCAGAAGTGAAATCTCAGCTCAAATCTGGAAAACTTTGGATTATAATGGAAATGTGATATGAGGTGATCTGATAAACTGGCACTTTGTAAAAATAAAGCATTTTGTGAATTCAAAACCAGATCTTCTTCATTTTTCCCTTGACAGCTATGAAAATAGAGGGTTGTATATGCAGAGTTAGTTTCATTCAAGTATAAGAAAAGAGTTCATCAAGGTATTAGAAAGAACAGACTCAGTCCCATGACAGTTATGCTGAAAAACAAAAGTCTAGCTTGGATCAATGAATACGACTTATCTGTCGAAAAGAATTTTACTCAGTTTCTCATCCAAAGCTGTAAAGGGATTTCCATACATATTTATTTAACTGTAAGAATCTTGTTTGTTATTTCCAAAAACCAGCAATTAGGACTAAAAAAGGCATAACAGAGTGTCGGGCTACACCTGTCTGACTCCAGCAAACCAGTTACTCTGGTGATAATGGGTACTCAGTGTGGAGTGTGTTGCCTGCCAGGGTGGAAGGCAGTCTGCAGGATGCAGGTGCTCTCATCTCACTCCTACCCACAATCCCCTCTGTACCCAAGGAGTCCACATAGTCACCAAGGAGGCTAGAATGAATATATCTCAAGCTAATATTGGCTTTCACAAAGACAGACAAAAGGATCCTGACAACAGTGAGGTGTAGAAGGCAGCATCTGAACATAGTGTAGGTTATGGCTCATTCTTTGCATGACTCAGTAATTTTACTGGTAGTTTAATACTGTCAAGATAATGACTCCCTGTGCAAGATGTGCTATCCTGGTGTGGGATATTGTATTTAGCTAAAGCACCTGTGTTGCATGTGAAACGTCAGTGTTTTCCAGAATGAAAGCATTGTATGAAATGGTATGAAATACGACATGGTATTTCTGTAACCTAAAGAGATCATGGAGAAAAAACACTCCAGGCCATTTTAGTGTATAAGATAAAAAGAGTGGGTCCTTTAATTAGGCCCACAGGCCTAGGGGAAAACACACAACGTGAGCACTCTTAGGCAATGGTTCTACAGTTTTATAATAAGATCTGTCCAGTCCCAGATTTATCCACCCCCTGGTTCTGCCCAGTTCTGCCCCCCAACATGCCCCTTTGGGAATTGTGTCTGGAGTCTTTTGGGATCCTTTCTTCCCGATCTTCACCTTCTTCACAGCATGTACAGTCCCTGGAGCTCCTCCAAAGTTCTGGGCTTGAAGCTTGCTTTGTCTGTGAGGTATCTTCTTGTTCGGGCCGAGGGTGCGATGTTCTTAAACAGAGGTGTTTTTCTACAATTCTACCTTGAAAAGAAGTCTAAACACACTAAAGAAATTTAGAAAGTGGGTAATAGGGTTGGGTACTTGTAAACTGCTATGCTAAAGAGTAAGGGATTATACATTCACATTAAAATCTACTTTTACTACATAAATGGTATGAAACACCACATGGTCTTTCACAGGCAACCTCTATATGTGCAAAAGGAAATAGCTGTGGTAAGTTATATATCTCTTTCTGGTAACATTATGGTAACTGTCCTTGTACCAAAGGCATTAGAACATGAACGCTTACCAGCTACTGTAATAGGGATACCATAAAAATATCTCTTCAATAGATTTTTTCTTCCTTTTTTTGTAGCATTCTTAGTTACATTTTATGTCCTAACTGTTGAAAAATTCCATTTCATTGTAATCATCTGTGTAACATTCTGTGTTACTGTCTGCTAACAATGCAAATAGCTCACATTTTCTGTGGCCTTCCACTCAGATTAACAAAACTGATCAAATTGTGGATACTTTTTTCCAGAAACATTTGCAATGCTTTTGTACTCAATGCTTTTTTCCAGAAACATTTACAAATGCTTGTCACATATCTATTTTGCATTTCTCTCATATGAAGATTTTGAAATTCTTTTGATAAGAATGGATCTGTTCTGTTGCTGTGTGTAGATGCCTAGATAAATGAGTTCTGATATGAAGATAATAGGTGTCCTGAAAATAGTGCTAATAAAACAGATTGATTAGAAAATTTGACTTCTTCAAGCAAGCAACAGGAAAGAGTTTGACTCATTGGTCTTAATTTTAGCACAAAGTCATGTTACCCACGAAAGACAAGGAGAGCTTTTGTTTGTAGAAAGGATGGGAAATACAGTAGAATTAAGGCACTCTCTGAAGAACTGAAATATGAATATGGTGGTGTACATAACATGAATATCAAGAATGAGAGCCAATCTGGATGAGAAGATGAAGTAAGGTAATGAGCAGTTGAAAATACTATGGAATGAAAATCATGAATAATGATCAGTCAGTAACTTAGCATTAGTCCAGACAAGCAAAAAGCAACCCTGCTGTTTTGGAAGGTAACACAGACCTTACTTTGTCTGACACATTTCAGACTGGGAAAAAAAAGCCCACATAGATAAGGAAAACTGTGTCTTAGGATGACAGTGGCAGTCCTTGAAGCTCACAGAGGACCCAAAATTTTTACAGTTCACGTTAAGCTTCCAGTCCACACAGCCTGACTGAGGATCTGTTCCTGAGGAGGAGATGTGGATATGCATGCTCTTTAGGATGTGACTCAAAAGATAGTCCACAATGTGCCCCAGTGGCCACTGTAAAAATACTATCAGCAACTCTGTAACCCATTATTTAGACCACAAACCATTGTACAGTTCTGAGTCTTAAAGATAGTATGTTAAATGGTGATGTTAATAATAATAATAACAACATAATTATCATACTAATTATAGCAGTATTATTATTAATAATAATACTAGCTCTGCTATTACAACTATTAGAGAATATCTTGGTTTTCCTTCCCTTTATTTCTGAGCATATGCATATTAGGATGAAGAACTCCAAGAGGATTTAAGCCCTGTTTACAAAGAGTGTTTTGACTCTTTTTGGAGTCTGTCCTCTTCCACAGATTTCCCTATGACTGGAATAACGTATCTTCAGGATCTAGACCATTCAATCACTTCCCTCAAAAACTACGGTTTTATTTAAGTATCTCGTTGAGGCAGTTGAATATATGCTTATTCTTGTTCAAACAATTCTGTATTAAAGAGAATAAGAATACTAGGAAACTCTAATAATAAAAACTATTCCTAGTCTTCGATCCCCCTAGGTGACCATACACAAATTGTTCATAATATCATGATTTTACACCCTTATTATATACTGTTACTTAGCAGATGGTGTAGAGTCCATAAGTGCAGTTGGAGTTTCCTACAGCTACTTCTTGCAGTCTACTACTCATGGAATCATAGGACAATCCAGGTTGGAAGGGACCTCAAAAGATCCAACCTTTCACTGGAAGTGGAGCTCAAATGAGATTCTCAAGCACCTTGTCCATTCATCTCAGTATTCTTTATTCACCTTAGTGTCCAAGAACGCAGTCTAAATCCTAAGACCCAGTGTGTTCTAAGCAATATTTCCAAGTCTCTGTTGCATCATGTAAGTTGAAACATATATTTCTGGTTTTTTTTCTTTTGCTTTGTTTAATTGTTAGTCTCAGATTATGGGAATGTCTTCAGATGGTTTATCGTGTTGGTCACATGAAAGGAAAAGTTACAGTTCAGATACATGAGTTCCTGACTAATCTAAGTATCTAGCTACTTCCATTTAGTTTATACACCTAGAATCAGAAGTAATTTTGAAAATTGAAGCCCTATCCTTAAAATTATTTTTTATCAGATTCATTAGTGTCAAATTCAATAGCGTACATCAACAACCCCTTTTAAAACATAAATTATTAAATGCTTCAGGTGAGTTAGGGTAATTCATGCTTTTAATTGCAGCAAAGCCAACTTTTCTTTTGAACATATTTTAATTGGACTCACTATGGCAATGCCTGAGGCTTTGATAAAAATTCACAACTACAAGACATAAGTGACAGTGATACATTCACTGGGTAACAGACTGAAGTGAAGAACAGAGGTGGAATTTCAAAATGTGAAAGGCTTCCAGTTTTGTGCCTCTGTATATTAATAAATCCATAGTTAAAATAAAAATTGGTATTTCTAGGAATGACGCAACAAGAGATCATGCCTTCTCTCCAGGGGTAAAGCAGAATATTTAGAAAACCAGAGAAGAAATTAATTACAATTATCAGCTCCACTGAATTAATTAAAGGGTCAAGAACAAGAAATTTCTGCATAATCCTTGCCACATTCTGTGTATCTATGGGACCTGATTTTTAATACTTTTACAGTAATAGGTCCAGGAAAGCAAATTGTTGAAATTGAATATCACTGTTAATCTTCCTCTCCTCAACTTCCCTTTGTTCTACACATGTAATCCTTTGAGGAATTGAGTATTTAGGGATTTGAAGTCAGAAAGCCATGAGATATATGTCAGATGTCATAAACATATTTCACCACTGGAAAAAAAAATTGACTTTCATGAGAAAAAAGAAGAGCTGTTGACACCCTGAAAAAATAAGAAAGCAACCATTTGTGGGCTGCAGTGAGATACCAAGAAGGAAAGCAAAGTATCTTCCTATAGCTTCTTTGTTTTTAAGCTAGAATTGAGATAGAAGTTTTCTTCTTAATTAAATATTGATGGTTATATAAATAAGCATTTTAACTGTCTGCTTAAATGATGAACAGGATGGCATTAAAAAGATTGTAATACTCTTAACAAAGCTCCTGTGATGGTAATTTCATCTAGTACATTACCTCATAAAAAACCACTGCATTTGTGTGAGAGAATCTTATTTCAATTTGAGAACAGTGTGGGTGTATACAAAATAACAAATAAAGAGCTACACTTCTCTCTATCAAAAAGCTTTAGTGGAAAAGTCTCCTCAGAGGATACTCATTTTAGACATTTAAATTTTGAAATATTCCCAGATTTTCAGCCAACCATTAAAGTTCATTAGAGTGCTGAATTCTGCATGTCTTGTATCAAGTCACAAACTTACCACTTATAAATTTTTATCTTTATTAAAATCTCCAAGATACATTTGGTATTCTCTTGAAACAGGGCTCAGAGTTTAAAATTACATGTTCTAATCCAGCAGTGCCTAACCCCAGAGCCACAGCTGATGTAAAAACTGTTCACTTTGGAGTAAGGTCTTCATGCCTTTAAGAACAGCCACAGCAGATGCCAGATTTTCTAGGCATTAGTACTATTATTTCTCAGGATGCTTTTAGAAAAGACAGGAAACACATTTTCCTAAGTTTGCCAAAATAGTTCATTTCAAGAGTTAAATACATTTTTCAAGACCTTTAAATCATTACCAAGCATAGCAGTTAAAAAACCCTCTCCTATTCTCTCCTCATTTGAAGATATTTTGATCATAATGAATTCTAGCAACTGTGATACATAATAACCTGCAGACAAGAGTAATGACTAATGAGTCTTAGTTCTGAAACTGCTTCAGGGTCATGCCAGATGAAGAGCTTATGTCATATAGGGAGTATTCTTTTGCCCAGTCATCAGGAGCAAGTACTGGAACATTCTATCTGGGAAAACAGTTCAGTTAAATACCCTGGAGGTATTTAAAAGACATGTAGATGTGACACTTTTAGGACATGGTCTAGGGGTGGACTTGGCAGTGCTGGGTTAATGGTGGAACTTAATGTTCTTAAAGATCTTTTCTGACCTACGTGATTCTATGATTCTATTACAACCCTTTGTCTTATAACAGCTTGTCTATGTAGAAATCTTTTTAAAACTGCACTTATTATCCACCTATGTTCATCAAAAGTGTACTGACAAAGGAGAAACACGAATCATAGTCTTTCTCCTTTCAAGGTTACCTTTTAAATTGATTCATTGGAATAGATGTTTCCCTAATGATGTTTGACATCAGAATGTATCAGGTTATTTAAAACAACTTCAGGAGAATCACAGAAATAGAAGTTAAATCGTAAGATTAGTTTAAAAATCACATTATTGTCCAAATCACCCTTTGCATTTTTAAAAATGTACCTTTTCTAGAAATATGAAGAAAATGCAATAGTATTACAGGAGAAAGAACAAACCACAAGATCCTAATGCAGAGAATGCTTAATACTCCGAAAAGAAAAGAGGTAAAAGAGGGGAATATATCTTGAACTTACCATACAGAATAAACTATCCACGGCTTTCTTACTGTACTGACTTCATGCAGTGTATTCTATTTCTATATTAGTGTGACCTTCTTATTCTCTAAGATGAGTATCAACTTAAACATAGCTTAAACAAAACTGCTAAACAGCTTTCTTAAAAACTAATCTACTGCTCTATGTTTTAAGTAAAAGGGATAACAGTCAAGAAGTATTTAAAGGGAGAAGAGTCCACCTGATTCAATGTGCAGAGTAAACACCACCACTTATGGAGAAACAATATTGAATTTTCGGAGGTGGGAAAACAATTTTTAACACCACTTGCAACTGGGCAAAACTGACATTTCTCATTTATTTGACATTTTATATTGTAATTTAAATTACTGTCAGTAAATTATTATTGCAAAAGGTAAGTTAGCATTGTTAACCAAAAGAAAAATGACAGTTCATGTGTCACAGGAGTAGGATACAGTTCCAAAAATTAGGAGCACCTATTTTTTTCAAGAGTGGAGATAAAAGAACAGTAATAATAAGATGAGTGTCCCTAGATATTGCCGGTATTCTACATTATGCTTTTACGTGATAACTTTTTCATAGAAGATCTTTTGATGGTATTAAACCTCCCAGGTGGTAGGCATTGCTCCCATTCTTTTATAACTGCTGCGACTTGCAGAGGCTGTGGAGAGATTTTTATATCAGTGGCTGCTTAGCTCCTTCTCTGAAGCAAATCAGTCTTCTTCTCAGGCTAAATTATTCCTCACAAATTTATCTGCTTTTGTTCCCTAGGTACCTTTCAGTAAGATAGTAAGATTTGCCCTCATGGATTTGTGCTATCAAGTGAAGACAAGTCATTACTATCCATGCATAAGCATGAATTTTATCATATCCAATTTTACCCACCTAACATGTAGGTACCTGATATATCATAATGATGTAGATAAATTCATGGAATGAGGCATCTCCAAAGGACAATTCATCTTATGCATTGTGAATACCTACCTAAGGATGAGAAGAGTCACACTGAAGAGATTTGTTTATCTCCGTTGAAGGAACCCACATCACTAGCACAGATTAGGCAGCTAATTTTTAGGTACCTGATCTTGGGTGAGGTGATTCACTCCAGGTGACAAAGTAGCATAGTAGGTCCAAGCCCTCTGTATTATGCAGTACCTGTAACTCCTGCTAATATTACTGTTTCTAATCAGCAACAGAGAGTTATATTGAACCACCATCCCACTCTAATATGTCTGAATAGGAAAGTTAGAATTGGCAATGTCAACTACAGCCTTTCTTTTTCTTCAGGATTTTCAGTTTGTTCTTGCTGAGAAGAAACGGATGTCTTTACATCGTTCCCCTCCTTCTCATATACTGAGCTGGATCTAGATTATCCATCTGTCTATCTAGAGTGAGGAATTATTCCAAATATAACAAAACATTTCAGAATAGTCTGAGCTTCTTGATGAAAGGCCATATAGCTTCTTGGTTGCACACTTTGTAAGTCTTTGGTGTATTACTTCCTCTAATCTGCATGCTACAAAATTACAGTGTGGCTACAGTACGTACTGAATTTTGCTTTTCTTCTGGTTGGCAATCAGATCTGCTGCAAGTTGCTCATGACAGTCTTTAATTTTTGGCAAAACATTGTTATTCTGTACAACGATAAAGTGATAGAGTCTGAGTTGGAACAGCCTGACGACAATTTTTCGATATATTGTGCCAGAATGTCCTCTATCAATCATCTCCTGTCTTTTTTTTTTGTGCAGTTTTGGTGTGGGTTTGTTGGGGGGTTTTGTTGTTGTTTTTTGGGGGTTTTTGTTTGTTTGTTTGTTTGTTTGTTTTAATATTCAAATATTCTGTGTTCAAGTGTCCTAAATTCAGTGGAGGATCACTGTGATTTTATACACGTCTTTGGAACACAGGCTTACTCTTTCATGGTTATGACAGTAAGGCACTTACCTGTAACTCAGGCTTCTGAATACTCTTCTGCTACAATTAAGACATGACAGTAGGAGCTGCCAGGATGATGCATAAGGAGTACCACCTTAGGTGGAACTGTGACAGATGGATTTTTCTGTGTGACACAGTTCTTGGCCTCTCTAATCTTGTCTTTGAAATTTGCCTTGAATCCACAGGAAATGAACAGTCATGTTATCTTAGTTGTGCTGAGATGACAGAAGGTAAGTCTAAAAATTCCATACATTGAATGACATCAAATGACAACTCAGACAGACCTTACCTGAGTGGGAAGGTTGTCCAGCCATTCAGCTGCTCTGTTGCTATACCAGTTTTTCTGTAAACCTTTTTTCATTTGCAGTGTCCTGAAGAGCAACTGAATGTGCTGAAGGCAGCTGTAAAAATGAAGTGGTAAGAAAATAATTCAATTCAATGATATAAAATTACTTTATCATATGTAACTGAATCTTAAAAAAATCAGTGATACTTTCCCATGATACTTTCCCATTAACTACCACATTCTCAGAAATATTGTTCTTCTTTTGTTACACAATTATAATTGACACCTTTTTTAATGTAACTGTGCTTTATTTTTATTTAAAAAGCAGTTTTTTACTAATAATATATTTTATATTTGTTCTCAGATTCATAAAAAAGTAGTTCTATGATATTTTGCTTCAGGAGCATTTGTGTGGTTTCTTTCTGAAGAACCAGAGAAGATAAAAGTCTCTTCTTATTTTTAAGACAAACTTCAAAAAGAAAAAAAAAAAGCTACAAGAACAAATCTTCTTTTCAAAGATTTGGAAATTCATAAATAATTCAGAGAAATACATTTTACCATTATACAATAGCAAAATAGAGAAATAAAATAAATTAGGATAATATTTTTTTTCTCATGGATCTAGAAAAAAAAAAAAGAAAGGGGTAATCCTAAGATTCCTAGATTTTCCAGAAAGCTAAGATTTCTTAAGGATATAAAACTGCCCCCATATCTAACCCTGAAAAGTATCACATTTTTGAAATCTTGAATGTGGGAAAAAAGTAAGAATGATATTTATCTACCAGACAGCCCAAACTTGCTTTGAGGGAGAAGATGACATTGGTGGAAGGATGGTACCTGATGACTGGCATGGGATCCCTTGCTATAACATCCTTCTTCTCTTTTTTCTATTTGCTTGTATCATGCTTACCCCAGAAAAACACACTTCCATGCTTGTGTGTACTTCTGAATAAAAGTGACATTAGTATTAAATCAGGGCTTGCTTCTTAAATTCTCTATCTAAATTTCAGCCATCACAAAAATTTTAGATAAACAAAGAAGAAGGTGAGAAACATCTTCCTTAATAGACCAGTTCCCCCTTTTTTATGAACTTTCTGAGACTAATTCAGATGGGTTTCCCATTACACTGCCCTGCAGTGACTAGTCAGAGGGTGAACAAGATACTTACTCTTCTCTCTTCCCACTTTCTTCTTACACAAAATTATATCTCCTCTTTGCTGGTGATTCAAAGAATTGTTTCCAATGCTAAAGGAGTGAAGAATCAAAATTTTTCAGTCTGTGGATGCTCTAATGCAAGAATATCCTTATGCATTCCTGTATCAAAGCAGGCAGCCAACAAGGGGTAGCATTTTCTAGAAATCTGTCTGTAGTCCAGAGTAGTCCATAGAGGCCTGAAGGCAAAATTGAGCCGCTGAGTAAATTAAACAATAAAGAAAACTGAGTGGACACAGAAACAGCACATGGCATTTGCATAGTTCTTTGTTTTTTGGCCTTGCCTGTTAAACACAGATGTGAATGCTTGCTGGGAGTACAACTGTCTAAATACAGGAAGAGATCTGAAAGTGATGGCTGGTCCAGCCTGAATTCCACAGAGAGAAATTGTTGCACCATTTTCAGTAGTAATTAAAGCTATTGAAATTTTTTTACAATTATTTGTAACAGAAAAATTGCATTCAGAATACATTATACAGCTGGCCAATGTTTTAGTTGTGATGCGTCTTAAGAGTGCTGAAGCACAGTTACAAAAACGGCAGCAAAAAATAAAGTGAATAACATTTCAAGATCATATTGATTTTTAGACAAAGCAAACGGAATGATTATACTTTTTTTCAGATATCCCAGTAAGGAGTAAAGTACAATTAATATCTTAAGAAAAATTATAATTAAAAAATTGTCTGTGCAGAGAAGAAAAAACTGAAGAAAAAAAAAGCTTTTACTACCAAACATATTGTACAAAAATAATTACTTCTGTAGTCTCCAAGGGCTAACTGTGCACTTCACTCACAAAATGAACAACTATTTTATAAACAGAAGCAAAACACTGAAGGATCTTTATGCATATTCATAGGAACTAAAATTTAGCTTCTGATCTTGGGGGGAAAGCTACGATACCCAGAACTGGGCATCTAAATTGAAAATATATTATCTCTAAACTGCTCAGAAAGGAATTCAAAGGCTTCGAGTTGGCACAGAATTTGTTGTTATCAAAGTGTTTTGAGAAAAATTATTGGTTCTCTTCCTATGGTGAAGATGAAATCATTCCCATTTCAAGATTTTTATATTATTATCAGTGTTTTATAGAGTCAGTGATAAACTAAGAACTTTTCCAATGATGCCTATACGCAAAAGGAAGATTTTTGCCTTTGGGAGTGAGAGAATGGTAACGTCATGTGATGTGTGACAAGCTCCACTCAAGATTTTTCAGGTGCATATTAATGGATATTAATGAACTTTGGTAGACATCTTATTCATTAGTTATTAATGGTATTCAAAACAAAAATACAGCCTAATAGCCAATGAAGAAGGAAGCCCTAATGTGACAGCCAGTTTACAAAACAGGAAGAGTACACACACTCTGACTGAGAGGTAAAAAACTAAACTACAGAGACTGTAGCACACATACTGAGTGAACAGCAGGATGATATAGTTTTCTTCTGTATGCATGGGGTTATTGTGAAAGGATAATGAAAGGAGATTGATGAGCTGGAAAGGCTGTGATAAATTTGAGAATCTAGATACGTGATCATCTTGTTATATTAAGAGATGCTCTATGATTGGTACATGTGGAAAATATATTATTTAAGGATTTTTTGTTATTATTAAGACTGTTTATGTTCTTGCGTTCCTCATTGGATGATGAGAGAGTTAATCAAAATCCCAAGAAAGTTAAAGAAGCCTGAGGAAAAAAAGTCAAATCAACCCTGTACATTGTCTCTTATGCTTATTTAAGAGTCAAGTCAAAAAAGCCATTGAAAGCCTTGAGTTTAGATCAAGATATATGAAACAGACTGGAACAAAGAATTAAGGAATTTGTCTCTGTAAATGCCAGGATTCTATACAGCTGAAGGATAATACCTACTAGGTGGAATATGTAGACTTTTTTCATCTTTATGTTTTAGCTTCAAAACTTTCATCCTAATAAAAACTGTATTATAAAAGAGGATTAATAATGGAATTATAGTGTTACATTCTGTGAAATCTATCATGTTTGCTTGGCTATTGAAAAGAGAGGGTATAAATAGCCTTATGCTTCTGGTTTTATAAGGCAGGAATGCAGCTCTACCTTCCTACTATCTGTAGAACTATTCCATAGAAAAGTTAACAGTGTCGAGTGACTGATTAAAAGAGGAAAATGGAAGGGCAAGATATAGGAGGGAAACTGAACAGGAATAAATTAGGCTAGCAAAAGAGATGCTTTGGTAGCATGCAACCAGACAAGGCAGAGGAAGGCCACAGCAAACACTAGTATTTAGAATCACTTTTGGTTTCCTTTGACAGTAATTTAATTGTCGGAGGGCCTGAGAGGCTTTTTATCCAATTGCTTTTCTCAATACCCTGCAGGGAATGTAGAGATGCATCTTTCAGCAGTAATGCTCCCACCATGTCAGGCACAAATCCCTAGAATGCTTGATATTTCTATTAGATACAGGGCAGGTGAATGGCTTTTGCAATTTATCACAAACTTTTCATAAAGTTGTCCATTAACTGATGGGATGCAATCCATAAGGATGTGGGCAAGCCCAGGAAGTGGACCCATGTGAAGCTTTTAAGTTTCAATAAGGCCAAGTGCAAGGTGCTGCTTCTGGGTTGGGGAAATCCCTGCTGTAAATACAAGGAGGGGGTTGAGCAGATTGGGAGTAGTTTATTTGAGAAGGTCTTGTGGGCTGCTGTTGGATGGGAGGCCGGGCATAAATTGGCAATGTGTTCTCGCAGCCCAGAAAACCAACTGTGTCCAGGGCCGCGCCAGAAGAAGTGTGGCCAGCAGGGTGAGGGAAGTGATTCTGCCCCTCAGCCCTGCTCTGGTGAGACCCCACCTGGAGAGCTTCAGCCAGATCTGGAGTCCTCAGAAAAGATGTGAACATAGTGGAACAGGTCCAGAGAAGTGCCACAAAGATGATCAGAGAACTGGAATACCTCTCCTGCCAGGACAGGCTGAGAGACTTGGGGCTGTTCAGCCTGGAGAAGAGAAGGCTCTGGAGAAACTTAAACAGTATTTAAAAGGGCCTTATAAGAAAGATGGGTACAAAATTTTTGCAGTGCCTGTAGCCATAGAACAAGAGGTAATGGTTTTAGATTGAAAGAGATTTAGGTTAGGTATAAGAAGAAAGAAATATTTTTAAATGAGGGTGGTGGTGAACTGTAACAGGTTTGTCAGACAGGTTGTGGTTGCCCTGTGATTGGAACTGTTCGAAGTTAGGCTGGACAGAGCTTTGAGCAACCTGATCTAGTAGATGTCCCTGCCCATAGCAGAGGGGTTGGGCTATATGTCCCTTGAAGGTCCTCTCCAACCTAAACTATTCTATGATTTTATGAACCAAACTACTGACTAGCTCTTCTTATAGCTATTTGCTCCTTTACCTGGTAGACTGTCAACCCCCAACTGATCAGACTTCATTTTTTTCTGTATTTAAAGCAAAAATGAATACATTTCTGTGACTGGTTGTCCTCACAGAAATCTATTAGGTGTGTATGTAACACACAGGAAAACAGGAAAGAGACTAGAATTTTCAGAAGGGATCCTATTTCCAATAATATATGCCAATAAATAGTAATTTTAAAAGGGGGGAGATAACAGTAAATTCTGACATTTAAGTGCAAAAAGGTGAGTGTAAAATATTTGTGTTTCTACTATTCTGTTTTTCACATTGATACTTTTGTCCAAATCGAAATGCACTATTTTCAGACTTCTCCAACCCACAAGGCTCTTACCCAAACCTACTCATTCATTCCAAGAGCTGGTTAAGATGGAGGAGGAAAGGCCAAGGGAGTGAAACTGTCAGTAATTGTAAATTATTGCCAAATAATTGCCAGAAAATGACATTTAACAAAAATAAACTTCAAATTTAATTGTTGGCTTTCTGTCAAAATGCAAGTCAAATATTTCTGGGCTTACACTTCTATAACCGATTGTAACTAGAAGATTTGCACTTTTTTTCCCCAATAATTTGTAACATAGCTGAAACCTTTGGACTTTGATATTTATGTATTTCCAAAGCACAGTACATACACTACTAATGATAGAAAAACTGGGAGCAAGCATACTGGTTTTTTTATTTTACTTCACCTGTATTCTTATGAATAAAACTCTTGGATATAACACAGAAAACTTTGAGGGATGATCTAATGCAAAATGTTAAAATGAATTTTTTTTTTAATGGAAAACAGAAGCCAAATCTGCCAAATTTCATTAAAATTGTCTCTACTTATCTTGGCTTTTTCCTCATTACTACCCTTCTTTCCTGGCTATGAACACCTCTTATTGATCTAAGGATGGTGTTTAATTGTTGTTTCTCAAATTACTTCTTTCTATCCTGATCGAAGTTTTCATATGTCATAACAATATTAAAACAGTGAATACATTCTAAGGCCAGAGTAAGATTTAAGGGGATTTTTGGTGAAGCATAATTGGCATTACATTAAAGGGAACTGTTTGATGGATAAATTGCTTCAGGTTACATCATGCTGAAAGACCATAATGAAAGTCTTTAAGATTAAATTCTGCTATTTTTTTCATAAATTCTGTCAAAACTTGCAGGAGGTAGAAGCCTGGCAGTTTTATTTTTTCCATTATCTTCCATGGCAGCAAGCCATGTGCAAAGGAAATTAAACATATTCAGCCAGAGCAGAGCGCACTTCTACAGGATATCACTCCATGAAGACATAACACAGAATAAAAGCAGCAGATATTAAATAATTTATCAGTGCTATCACATGATAGGTGAATAGCAGCATCAGATTCAGTTTCAGTTTCAGTGCTCCCTGCCCGAGTTCCTGCCGTAATATGTTCCTGCTCCTTTTTGAGGATGGCAATAATCAAGAATGTATTCTAGTTTCCAATTTTTAATTCTAAGAATGACATCATTCATAAAGCATAAAATGGTAGTGACTCTGTGGCACGTGTACTTTTCATTCCAGGGTATGCTTCCTTGAACTGACAGTTAAAATTAACATATAAATTAATTTAGCTGTGGTTAAGTGAATGCAAATTGATATTTTGACAGGCATTCTGAGAACAATTTTTTTTCCTTAGCCATGAAGATCTACCATGTGAGAGCATCCCCAAGGCAAATTGTGAGCCTAAGCTCCTAACATTACTGACAAACTCATTTGTGAGCAATATGCAGGTTGATCAGTTGAATAGTGTAGAGTAACTTACAAAGTTTATGGGTTGGGCACCTGAAGCAATGTGCCACTAAAACTGGGCATTTATTTTATATTCTCCTCTTTTGTTTTTCCTTCCTTCAAGATGGATAAAATATAATATTGTTGCCTTCAAAACATAAATCTGACTGCATTTCTTCATATCACTTGACGTGCTGTAAATTCAAACCTGGTCTTACAGGCTTGGCAGTGGGAAAAAGATATATTATTGTTACTCAAACCACTTTGCTTTGTCACACTGGGTAGATGGCTGACTGGAAATATCCAACTCTAGCTGACCTTCTACTCAGGAATTTGCCCATTCTCTATCTGAATTACTAAAGTAGTCTCAAAACAATGTGAAAAACCTATTACACTTTTCTCACAAAAGTATGTTAACACAACATTCATGAGTTCATCTGATTTCCAGAGACTATCGAAAAAAACCCAAGAGGATTCTGTGGACATACACTCTTGGTTCTGCTTACCCATCAGTGTGATACAATGTACTTGAAGCTTATGAGGTCATTATCTGTGTTACAAAAGTTAGAAATCACTGACTATAAACTGGCTATAAACTAATGAATATATCACTGGCTATAAACTCTTCAGCAGGGATAGGAGAGGCAGTGGTGTAGCCCTGTATATTCATGATAGTTTTGATTGTCTAGAGCTTGATGATGGTGATAGGGTTGAGTGCTTATGGATATGAATCAGGGGGAAGGACAACAAGACAGATATCATGGTGGGAGTCTATTACCATTCCCGAAGTAAGAAAAAGTTTTATAATGTTGTTAAAAATTGTATGAAATCACTTCTGCTGTAGCAATGTAACTGGTTAAAATGTTCATAATGTGTTTACATCAAGGGGTTTTATTGCTTAAATCTTTATTGCACTCATTAATGGAGAGTATCTACCAAATTTTTTAGAGGAATAACTGTAAGTTGTGTTTGAGAATAGTTCACATTCATTACAAACCAAGTGCACAACGCTCATAATCCTGAATAACATAGAAATTAACAGTAGAACCCTGCAAAGCTGTGTAAATTGTGTAGCTATTCAAACTCTAAATCCATGCTGAAAGGGAACTTCATTAAGGCAGTTACATCTTATTTCCAGCTGCAGCTCAATCTTTAAATAACTGTACTAGAAAAAGAATTGAAAGGCACCCACTTATATAAGTTATGAACGTGAGTGAATAAAGGACAAGTGCTTTACAGTGTACTACCCCCGTAAGCTTGTCTCCAAGTTTTCTGATGATTCACAGTGTCTCCAGGCAACAAAGTAAATGACAGCTTTTGAATGTGTTTCCTGTTCTTTCTTTCTTTCTTTCTTCATCTGCATTTATAAACTCTTTTTTTTTTTTTCCCTCCCAGAAGACTGGTTAGCCATTTTGGTAGCAGTTTTAAAACACTTCCATTTCATCAGTTAAAGAAAGAAAGATGTCCACTCAGCCAATCTGTGATCTTATCTAAAGAGATATTTCTTCTTGGATGTTTTCCAGTTTTTTTACTCATTATCTCCTGTTGCAATTAAGAAATACTGAGATTTGCCCATATCTCTAACCTCTGATTTAGACACCTATACAACTCTCTATCTCCTTCCTTGGTACCATCATATTTCTGTTACCACATATCCTTCAGGCACATCTCTACCTCCATTCCATGGGCTATGTGAATTCCTAGCCTATTACCTACATAAAAGTTCTATGTTTACTTTCTCTTGCTCTTGTATTGTTTCTTAGTAACTGTCAATTTAATAATGATCCCATTTAAACAGGACTTACAGAATTTTATGCTCAAGTATGGAATTTTATAAGCTTAGGCCTATAAGCAAGATAAGGAAGATGCTGCTGTTGAGCTCAATCTTTTCATTGTCTGCACATTCTTCAATCTTCATTTTGCAGGGAACACTATTACCTCCTCTGTCCTGTTTCTAGTATATTTATAATAAAAAGAGATACTCTTAAATTCTATCAATATCAAGGATAAGTTAATTTTTCTCACAGCACATTTATTCAATTTTAAATATAATTTAATTGCACTGTTCTGAGATCCCATTTTACAGGGCCTTTCTCTGAACAATTACTTTTCTGGATGATTCACGAGAGTTGTGTGGCTTATCCCAGAATCTCTGCCCCTGGCAGTATTCAGCATGTGAAGACATCAGTTGCTAGTGAGTCAAAATGGATACCTAGGAAAAAAATAATTCTTTTGAATGTTTCTTCATCACTTATGTTCTCTATGTCCTAGAAAGGCCTCAGTATCCAAGTAATTCTTATTCTTTTGAAAACCATGAATTTCAAAATCAATTTTTTGAAAGACAAATGATTGCTTTATTATTCTTGTTGTGTGTCAACTGGCACTGATTTTCAGAAATAAGCCTAATGTATGGAAACAGTGATCTCTGAACCATATTGAGTGGCGTGGTTGACATACTTTATGAGAGACAGGATGCCATCGAGATGAGCATGGATATGCTCAAGAGGTGCTTCTATGGGAACTTCACGAGGTCCTACAAAGACAAGGACAAGGTTCTGCATCTGCATCTGATAGTGGGCTGGGGCAAACCCCAGTATCAAAACAGGCTGGGGGATGAACAGATTGGGAGCAGCCCTTCCAAGAAAGTCTTCGGGATGTTGGTGGATGAAAAGCTCGACGTTAGCCAGCAGTGTGCACTTGCACAATTGAATATTGATTCAAGGCAGAAAAGTCTGCTTTTTTGTCTCAGCAGACTTTCGTGTTGCTCATGCATCTTATTAAACATCATCTTGATAGGCAAAGTGGGAGAAGTTTTACCTTTGGTCAAGAAAAGTTAAGAACTAATGGTGAGGTCTTAATAAAAATGAGGACAAGTCACCTGAAGGGAGAAAAAAAAGTGAAAAAAAAAAAAAGTGGGAGGCAGAGGAGGAGAGAGAGAGAGAAATTTTGAATTGAACCACTCTATAATAGATTCAGGCATTTGTTTTCTTAAACATATTTATTCTGATATTTCATAATGACTTTTTCAGGATGTTGCCAATTGTGATATAAATAAATACTCTAATTTGCATTTTACTTTGCCTGACTTAAATTAATAGTGATTTAAAGGTAACTGGATAATATCAAGGCCCTTTTCATCAATGGCATAGTTAGCAAAAACACTGGATTACTGGGGAATCTTAGTCTCACCTCATCACATTCTTCAAAACAGACAAATAGTATGTAGACTGTTTGGCAACTGCCTACCTAACAAAATGTTGCACATTGTAGAGTACTGTTATCACAAAATCAAAAGAAAAAAACCCATATGTTTCAGGAACTGTGGTAAGTGGACAAACTCTTTGGGAATGTGTGGATGTCTCCAAGCCACTTGAATCTGGAAATGCAGAAATATAGGGGAGTGCATGCCAAGCTCTTTTGCTGCAGCTATAGATGGATAACCAGAAGACTACCCACAGCAGAAGGACACAGTGACAGAGCTACTGAACAAGGAGTTGGAAAACTGGAGAGGTGCCTGGCTACTCACTGCAACAACCCCTATCTTTTCAGTGAACATCAGAAGTGGAACAAATTCTGGACCCAGAAAGACCTCTGGATGTAGAGTACTGCCATATGCTCTGTCATCCATTTCTTCTGAGACAAAGATCTTGGCTAGCACTTTTAAACTTCAGAGAAGAGGAGGCATGCCAAGGAACACATTATTTGCTTCTTGGCAGAAAAGACACGCACTTTTATGGATTTGGAGCAGATGAACGAAAGAGGACTGGCCTTTAGTGTGATCTTCTCCTCTACAGATGTTGTTTGCATTGGTTATCATACTCTCTGGAACAGCCTCCCAAAGCCCATTTTCTGCTACTGCTCCAACAGCCTCTGCCTTTTCCCTATGACCTGCAACTGGATTTTTTTTTGAGGTCAGAGCACTGGCTCACTTCCTGACAGCTGTATCCATGTACCATGTACTCAGATCAAGCTAGTGAGGTGGGATTTCTCTTCTGAGAACCCATGTTAATTCTTTCTTTACAAACTGTGTTTATCCAACAATCTCATACTTTAATATTGGCTCTTCCATTTTATCATAGATGAAAGACACAGTGAATCTCCCTGGAGCCTTGCCTGTGGATGGGGCTTACAGCGGTGATATTCCGGGCCCCTGACTCTGTGTCAGTTCGTGATGATAGGTTAAACATTTTGACCAGAAGCTATGCAATTTCATATTTGAGTTCCTTCATAGATCTTGGGTGAATGGCTGCTAATCCTTGTGACTTATTGACATCTAACTTATTCTATGTGGTCAAATACTTCACATATCCTTGGCTCAAACTGATATAGCTCCCCTGACCAATATGCTACAAAACAATGCAGTGAATTTTGGAAACTTCCCAATGTCTTAAACTGTAAAAAAAGAATTATACAGAAAATAAAACTCATATTCTCTGCTGTGACCTTATCTTCAAATGCCACTTCAACACATTTTGTCATCAGATTGTCCAGCTGTTTCATAACTGGCTTTTAGCTTTTGAGGTATTTAAAGAGTTTTTTACTTTAAATCTGAGCATCTTTTGCAAATTATTTATGTTTTTTATAAGGTCCTGTGTACGTATGATATGCTCTGATTTAAATGTTCTCCTCATTCGGACAACCCTTCTGTTTAGATTTTATCTTTATATTATTATTTATATTATATTTTATACAGGGCTTTTACTGGGTCATTATGTTTCCTTTTTCTGAGCAGGTTACCTGGGCTTCCAATACAGTATTTTCAAACAGCCACAAAGATGCTTGCAGGCTTTTCTGAGTATTCATTTAAGGGGTATTTTTCCTAATAGCCTCATTTTTATCTAATTGAATCTCTGTATGCAGGATTTATTTGGCCTGTTCTTTCCCACTGCAGTATTAAGCTTAATTTCATTCTGATTGCTGTTACAGAGGGCTCTTCAGCTAATGCCATTTGATTTAGGTCCTGTGCATTACTCAAGACCAAAGCCCAAATGGCAGCTTTTCATGAGCGTGCTAAGATTAGTTGCTCTAGGAAGCAGCCATTTACTGCATACAACAGCCTTATCTCTGTCTCTTGTTCTGAGGCAGCAATGATACAGTCTGCATACGCACAGTGAAAATCTCATCCTGTTGCAACCTGCCTTAAATTTGTAATATTACCTACGTGATATCATTTTCCAGATCAAAAGCCCAGAGTATGTATGTATGTATTATTATTATTATTATTATTATTATTATTATTATTATCATTGTTCTTATGGATTTCCACACAGAATTCCATAGTGTTTCTCTTTTCCTAGGAATTTGTTTTTTCCGTCACATACATTGCCCTTATATATACATCTCATTCTGTCATCCTTCAAAGCTGGTAGCCTGGCAACACTGTATCTTCTTAATTATCCTCTCACCGGGTTTCTGAGATGTCCATTGTATCAGGGTTGCTGTTTATAGCCAAAGATTCTGATTTCCCTGTCTTATTTTAAAGGCTTCTAGCATTGGTGTAGAAGCCAGCTTTTGTTAGTTTTGCCCTTGGTGTAGCTTTGCCAGGAGAGTCAGCTGGCATTTCAGACAAACTAACTTCCCTTCTCCATTTCTGTTTATTTCCCTTCTGGCCTCTTCAGAGGTATGCTGCATATCAGTCAGGTTACACTGCCAAGTTGAATCAGTCTGAATGAGGTGTTTCTTCATGCTTGTCAACATTTTTCCTGTTCCTAGTTTAAATAATCCTGTATGACCTTCTTAATTTTCAGAGGCAACAGTCTGTCTACACGTTGATTAAAATAATCTGTCCTTACTTTACAGGTTCCTTCTGTCTCAAAAGGTTTCCCACTTCCTAATGTAATGAAATACATGTGATTGCTACACTGTGGTCTTATCCATATTCTGAATCGTTGCTTGCCTGTCATGCCTTATGCCCTGAAACTAGAAGCATCTTGGAGAATGCCATCACGAAAATTATAACTTCAGTCTTCTATTGGGCAGTCCAAACAGCCATCCAGAGCATCACTTATACACTTCCCCAAGTCATGGGTACCAATTGAAGTGTCTTGGATTCTCTCATGCACCCTCACATGACTGACTACCACCTGCTTCTTTTGCTACCCAGCTGCCAAGCACCCTTGGTGACTACCTCTTATTCTAGTCTGTCATTATTAAGCTAACTATTAACAAATGAGATATACCCAAGAATGTGGGGAGTGGAGAAGGGTGTATCAGGAGTATTTTTGTAAATATAAAATGAGCACCAGCAATCCGCACTAGTGACCTGGTAGAGACTAATTTCAATTGCCACTGAATCATAGAATAAACAAACCTTTAGATAAATTGGGAAATTAATTATAGAACAATACAAGTAAGAAAAATACGTAAACAAGAGAGAAAATAATTTTACGAAATTTGAATTGCAATACATGACCACACCATTAGATACAGGTATTTATACTAAAAATTACCTAGTTCCAAGCAGACTGAGTTTATACAGAATACAAAATGTCCGTTCTCAATATTACAAACTGTTCTGAATTCATGTTGTGATCAAAGGACTCAATAAGGGGACAGCTATGGACAGTGAAATCTGTTTTATATATGCACCAAAAGTGACCTTGTTTGTTTTTTTGTTTTTTTTTTTTTTTTTTAATAAGAGATTTAATAATTAAATGAACATACAAAATCAATTAAAACATTCATTTATGGTACTTATGTACAATGTGCTATACCTACTGGATGACACAAGGATGCCAGTTTAATTGATTAAAGAACTTTAATTGTTAATAAAAAGATATTAGTAGAATTAGATAGGAGAGTCATACAATACAGAAAAAATTATTTTAAACTCCCCTGACTTGAGTTAGATCAAAAGTTAAAATCTAAAACTTAAAATCTAAAAGTTTCCAGAGGGTGGCAAACAGGAGAGGGCAAACAGGGGTGTGGCACATCAGTGAGGGTGTGGCACAGCAGTTTACGTGGCAGTTTGTGTAGGCAGGGCGAGCAGGAAGGGCACAGCCGCTGTCCCAGCTCTTGCTGGTGGGTTGTGTGGGAGATGTGCATGGTTTTGTTTGGTGGTCGTTTTTCGTTTGTTTGTTTTCTCTCTCCAACTCAACTAGATCCAGTAGTGGTTTCCAAACGATCAAAAGCCATTGCTGCTGCTGCCGCCAGTAGAAGTGTTCTAACCCAGACAGACACCCCCTAGAAGAGCACAGCTGTACGGGCTGTAGGGAGTGTCTGAGCCTGGCATTAGTACCAGAGGACAATGTGAAAGACACCAGTATACCATCTGATCAGGTGAATGATTTGCTCTGTTTAGTGGCAGAGCTTAAGGAAGAAGTAGAGAGGCTAAGGAGTATTAGGGAAAGTGAAAGAGAAATAGACTGGTGGATTGGCACCCTTTCAACCCCAAAAGAAGTTCAGCAGGAGTCAGAGAAGCCCTGCCCCTCCTGCCATCCTGCAGATGGCACAGACCAAATAGATGGGGGGGGAATGGAAATGAGTCCCTGGTCAGAGAGGTAAAAGAATTCCCTCGCGACTCCCACCACCTTTCCAGGTACCCTTGAAGTATAGGTATGAGGCCCAGGACCCAGAGAGTAAGGAGATGACACTCAAGAAAAAGACCTGCCTGGAGGGTCTCCTGGTTGCACCCCATATATTAAATGGATCACAACCACAGCTATTAAGAAAAAAAGAAGTGTAGTTGTAGTCAGTGATTCCCTTCTGAGGGGAACTAAAGGCCCTGTATGCTGACAGAATCCATCCCACTGGGAAGTCGGTTGCCTTCCTCAGGCTGAGGTGAGGGATATTAGCAGGAGACTCCCCGAGCTAATTCAGCCCTCTGACTATTACCAACTGTTGGTATTACAGGTTTGCAGTGATGAAATAGATACAAGAGGTACCAGGGCAATTAAAAAGGACTTTAAGGATTTGGGTTGATTAGCTAATGGTGCAGGAGACAGGTGGTGTTCACCTCAATTCCTGCAGTAACAGGGATGAATGAGGAGAGGAGTGGAAAAACCCATTTTATCAATAGGTGGCTAAAGAATTGGTACCACCAGGGAAATGTTGTTTTTCTGGATCATGGGGCAGAATTTATGGTGCCATGGCTGCTAAAGTCAGATGGGCTTCATCTATCTAGTAAGGGCAAAAGTTGGCAGGGTTGATGAAGAGGTTTTAAAGGGGAAAGGAGTTGAAACCAGGCTCTCTAGAGAAGAGCCTGAGGGTGGAAAGCCAGGTTTAGGAGTGATATCAGCAGCCCAGCTGAAGTGTATGTACACTAATGCACACAGTTTGGGAAACAAGCAAGAGGAGCTGGAAGCCACCGTGCAGCAGGAAAGCTAGGATGTAGCTGCTGTCATGGAAATGTGGTGGGATGACTCGCATGACTGGAGTGCTGCCATAGATGGCTAGAAGCTCTACAGAAGAGATAGGCAAGGTAGGAGAGGTGGAGGGGTGGCTCTATATGTTAGAGAGTCCCTTGACTCTGTAGAACTTGAGGTCAGTGATGATAAGGTTGAGTGTTTATGGGTCAGAATCAGGGGAAGGCCAACAAGGCTGACATCCTGGTGGGAGTCTGTTACAGACCACCCAACCAGGATGATGAGGATGATGAATTATTCTACAAGCAGCTGGCGGATGTTTCAAAATCACCAGCCCTTGTTCTTGTGGGAGACTTCAACCTACCAGATGTCTGCTGGGAACTCCACACAGCAGAGAAAAGGCAGTCTAGGAGTGTATGGAAGATAATTTCCTGTTGCAGCTTTGCAGAGGGATCTGGACAGGCTGAATAAATGGGCTGAATCCAGTGGTGTGATATTTAACAAGGCCAAGTGCTGGGTCCTGCACTTTGGCAGGACAACTCCAAAAGCCATCTTTTACCAAAACAGAGATTCCAACAGGAATTTAATTTAGAACTTTTCATGTATATCTAGACAGGAGATTTTGTTTGATTCAGTAGTTAAATTCCTAGCATGCTAAAATTTAATTATTCATTTTATTTTAAATTACTATCTTATTTTATATCATGTAGACAAGGCACATTTTTTGTATGTTGACTGCTAAAATCAAAACAACAAAGGCCAAATTATCTTACCAACTCAGTATTCACAACCTTAAAGAATTATTCTCTGGTGAACAGTGTTTTAAAAAATAGAAACTCCCAAATTTCTTACTCAAGGTATAGCTGTGAATACATTGTAATTCTTTGTTGAAATCAATTATTGCACACTGGACCCTAAAGCATCTTATGAAGAAAGAAGTTTGCATACAAGAAAAAATATCCTTAATGCATTTTATTTTACTGGAGAACTCTGTAAGTCTAAAGGGTGATCTTAATTATCATGAAAATGAGTGACCTTAATAACCAGGCATTGGAATGGCCTGCCCAGAGAGGTGGTGGATTCACCGTCCCTGGAGGTTTTTAAGCTGAGGCTGGATGTGGCACTAAGTGCCATGATCTGGTAATCACAGTGGGGATGGATCAGGGGTTGGACTTGATGATCTCGGAGGTCTCTTCCAACCCACTTAATTCAATGATTCTATGATTCTATGATCATGAAAACCTATGGCAAAAATGAAACTAATGGCACCAGCCCAAACCACAGGGATACCTAGGTGAAAAAAAAACTCTAGAAGGGACTTTGTTTGTTGTGAGTACAAGAGAGAAAAGAGGAGCAAGTTCAAAGGAATCTGGTTTAGGACAGAGAAGGCTGAGAGAAAATGCAGAATTAGTTAATAACAACTAGAAGTATGGTCAGGAGAAAGGCACATTAAGAATCCCAGTCTACTACCAGCTACTAGAGCACTCTGCTTTATGGATGCCCGCATTAAACAGAAGTCTGAATGACTTTTCATCCCAATGTTTTCACCATCCTCACATTTATTTCTCTCTCTTCTGTCAGTTGTTTAATCAGACAATATAAAACCTCACTAGTAGTCATGTTTTACAACAAACTTCAAGTACTTTAGCCATCTAGTGCTGTGACAAAGACTACCCAGTTCACTTTACCCATACAATGCTAAAACTTCTTGCTAGGAGCTCTTCAGCATTGGTCACAAAGTAAAGTTGGATTAATATTGTTATTTCAGTGTGTCAGAATTCATGCTCACTCCACACAGAACAATAAGATCGAAGGTTCACAACAGGCTTTGTCTTTTCTGAAGAGAAAGTGTTTCAGGTGATAAAGTTAATGCTGAACTCTCAGTGGGATTTTCTTAACATTAGAGCCTACAAGTGAGAGAGAGGATATACAAAGAAGCATCTTTTCCTTCTAAGTGTAGTATCATGGTAGTTCACTGCTCTGTTAAATTGCCCTCAAAGAATTTGTTCCATTCCTGGCAATGTTGTGCAATTTCCCACTACACCTAAACCCGACATTGGAGCAATCAATATCTCACCAGATAAGACCTCAACCAGCTTAAATGATGTCCATGACTACCCTGCAGTGACTATTTTTTTGATATCATAGTGTGATTTACAGTATCAAATGCTTTTTTAAAAAAATCTAAAGCTATTGTGCTACATTTCTCTCATTTATCAAATGCAGCAAAAGTTTTGTTAGCCTAATTGATCTATCCTGCCTTAAGAAGTCAGCCCAAGACTTAGGGAAAACCAGTTTGTAAGCAAATATTATTTGTAAAAATGTAGTGTTCAAGTTGTGTGCTAAAATGCTGTTAAAAATAAGATAAGTGGGAGTGATATGACTGTTTCTTTGGGTTCAGTTACAGCTTCACAATTCAAAGCGGAATTTTATGTTCACATTGCCATAATCAAAAGTACATTGAGAAAGCAACAACTATTTGTCTCTTGGAGAAATTTCAGCTATTGTAGGAATTCTGCTTCCATACTGTTTGGACTATGGGTCATGTTTTTTCTCTTTAACCGCTGTG
>NW_020955493.1:80737-88373 GCF_003031625.1 Empidonax traillii | reverse complement strand
TTTGGGTTCAGTTACAGCTTCACAATTCAAAGCGGAATTTTATGTTCACATTGCCATAATCAAAAGTACATTGAGAAAGCAACAACTATTTGTCTCTTGGAGAAATTTCAGCTATTGTAGGAATTCTGCTTCCATACTGTTTGGACTATGGGTCATGTTTTTTCTCTTTAACCGCTGTGTTGTTTGGGTAGTTTTTTTTTCCCAATAGCTTTTTACAAGAGTTTTCATATGCAGTATGAGTCTCTGAATTCAGCATGGAAGGAAGGGACTTAAGAACCTATATTTTGTGCCTGCAGCATTCTGAACAAATAGGTACATGGAGTTTTCATCTGAAATTGTATAAGTGGCATTCATAACAGCACAAAAAAGGATCCAAGAGAAAACTCTCATGCATATGAATACTCTTCTGGCTAGCTAGCAAAGTCTGATTATGAGTATCCCTGTGCCCTGTATTACACCTGTATATGTACAAGATGACCAGTTTACTTGGCTACAGGCATCCTTTTCTATAAGGTCTAAAAACTAAACCCAAAACTTTCTATGTAAGAAAGCTGTGAAAGCAGTTAAGTCACTCAGGTGTGAAGAACTTAGTTTTGTGATACTGTTTGTTTGTTTGTTTGTTTATTTATAAAGCATTACATGTGTATAAAAGTGCCTTTTACTATTTAAGGCAAAAGTTGTTTTTGTTTATAATAAAAAGAAAAATCAATAAAAGAATCGTCACTCTCTAGGATCGCCACAATCAGTGGTTCGATAGTTCTGGTTTTCAAAACCTGGAATTATAAATTGTTGTATAGAAAGATGGACTCCTGCACCATAGGTTAGGATGCCTCCATACTAACCTACGCACCTCACCCTCCACGCACTTTGTGGAGCTAAAGCCTCAGGCCCTCATCCTCCCTCTCCTGTTGTCATTGTATAAATAAGAGTAAAATATTTTAGAATTTTAGATATACAAATGGTTGGCATCAAGTCTAAATTATACATCTAGGTTCCTCAAACAAATCAGAGAAACTGCCCTTTGGAATAAGGTACATATATCATTTGACTAAAGAAGTAACTAAGGCAATTAGTTAGCTCAGTTTAGGTATATACAGTTTAGGCAGTTAAATTTGAGAGAGATTGAGCCCAGAGAGTTTTCACATATATTTGTAATGCAGTTTTCTTTAGCTGAACAACACTCATTCCACAGTAGAAAAAATAAAAAAATGCAGCTGAATGCCATGCAGAAATGATGCAGCTCATTTCAACTTGACTGTCTCAAAACACTTAACCCTTCTCGCTTTCTGCACTCCATAAGGGCCACTTCTATGACCTATATCAGTATCCTAATGCCTTTCAGAAAACTTGCTGTATTCTGACAAAAATATTTATTCCCATATGACCTAATAAAATCTTATGTTTTCAAAACCTATTTGATTTTAGAATGAAAGTTTCCAGGCCTACAAGATAATTCTCAGAAGACTACAGAAATCTGTAAAAAAAGAGGGCTAAAGAGAAAAAAAACCAAACCCAAAGTTGCAAGAATTATGGTAATTTTAGTCTAAATAACAAGAAAAAATTATTGAGCAAAACTACATCTCCTTCCATCACACTGGAATGGGTGGACTTAAATTGCCATGGACATGTAAGAGACACACTATGAAGTTTAATACTTGCAGGGTCAAAGTTCTTCAGAAAATCAATTCCCATCTCATAGAATAATTCTGGGGAAGTCAAGTCTTAAAATTTTCTTTAAAAATTGAAAATTAGAAAACCACCGAAAAACTTCCCTTCTTCACCTCCATCAATGTCAAATGATTTTCTGTCTTGCTGTTTATTTATCAACACATGGTGCCACAAAATAAATGAATTAGAGGGTTATGGAGTCTTCAGATTGTCTGTCAATGACTCTGAGGAAATAATCTTGCAGTTTAGTTTTTGGCTACTTTTTTTCAGCCAGCTTCTGATTTCATTGATGTTCTGCAATAGCTCCTTGAGAATTTGATCATTATGAGAGTTTCCTCTCACTGAGGATTCAGCTGAGTTACAATTGGGCTATATTAACCAGTAAAAACCCTCACTGCTTCCTCTTCTCAATAGGAGCTGTTTGTTTATTTACATATGCCATGTTATGTGTATAGTAGAATATTCACAAAGTCTTTTACATCCAAATAAAAAGATTTCCACTGTTAAACACAAAACAGAATTCAACAATATAAGGCACACTCAATTAAAGCCATTTGTGACCTACCACAGACCTTTCTTGCCTAACCACATCAGGGAAATTTTAAAAGTACAGTTCTTTCACTAAGGTCACAGAAATTGTCATCAGGAAGTGCTGTGAGGGTTAAAATAAATTTTGAATAGTCAGTTAATGACTACAAGGCCAAACAACTGGGAAATCAAACAATTCCTATTGTGCAGCTACGCTTCTGCAGTATAGCAGCATCACAGACATTACAAAAATGTGGAGCAGGTTTCTCTGATCAGGTCACATAGAAACTGTCACATTGCGGGTTCTTGGACATGATTAAGTTAATAGTCTTGCTGTGAATTTTGTTCTACAACGAAAGAAGGATCATCAAAAGTGTAGAGTCGTGGTTACACTTGGTTGAGAAAGAGACTGGAATCCAATGTAACACTTGGGTCAGGCTCAGAATGCAGTTTAAGTTTCACTGATAAGCTTGTAACAGCAAGCTATACCCATGAGGGGTTTTTTTGTTTTGTTTTGGTTTGGTTTTTTCTTTTTCTTTTTTTTTTTCCTTGCAGCTGTATGACTCATCATCTTGCTTGATCCGTACCCTTTCTGAAAAGGTTTGCAGCTGTAGGGCAGTGACTAAAACTGACCTTGGCTTACCCTTTCTCTGGACCACTGCATTCGTGCTACTATCATTATTTGTATTTCATTTCATATTGCAATTCAAAACTGCATTATATGTATCTGTATTTACAAAAATAAAACATTAGCATCAGTGTATCAGAGATAATGTAAGATAAAATAGAGAGTTATACAACTTTGCATCAACCAGTCCATTCATAACACAGTTCACATGGCAAATGATTTAACAGTTCCTCCATTCAGAGCTTTGATCTCTCTAGTTGCACATTACATACTGTCAGGCAATAGGTGTCTAACCCAAATTTTGTGTGTTTCTCTTTGAAGTACTTGACAGTTGTTTTTTTTTTAACTGTAAACCAAGTCAGTACCACTGACAGGTTTAATGAATCATCTACAGAGAAATACCTTGTTTGCCCATTCTCTGCTTACAGTGTATTAACATGTTTTATATAATATATTAGCCAGATGTTTGTTTACAAATACAATTTTTTTTTTTTTACTATTCTAACCCTCAGCTTACCAAACAAGAGGACAAAAAACCTACTGCTATTCCACAGAAATATGCACCTTCCTGAAGCACCTTTCAACTCTAAAGGAAGGTTTGTGCTTAATAAGATATTAAGTTTTTACAGTCAGCCACACAACAATACAAAAGCAAAATATTACAAGCCTGATAGTCATTCATACAAAGCTCCTTTGTACGTGTAGGTATCCTCTAAGAATCTAGCTCTGCATCCATTAGGAATGGCAAATATGCTATAACCTTACATTTCCTGCCTGCAAGATTCAGTTGTGAAAGCAGGCCTTTGCTGAAGGGTTAACTTATGGCCTGGTGCATAAAAAGATGTCTGACCTCAACTCAGAGGTCTCTAGTCCATACCAGCTAAAGCAGTAAGAGGCATGAGTTATGGTCCAGCCTCAATTTTAGTGAGATCTTAACCTTTCTACAATGAGGGTGCCACCTAGTTAATTCTAACTTAATTATCCTTTAGGACTATGTTTATGTGGCTATCTGCATATTCCCTTTGCTGTCCTGGATGCCAGAAATTACCATACACAGTATATTATTTTCTGGACAAGCTACACAGTGAGAAATCACTGGATTTCTGGTGTGTTCACAGCACTGACTTTAAAGCTGAAGTCACAGAGCTGTGAATGTGACAAGTGGTAAAGATGATTTCAGCCTACTTAAGGTACTTCCCTTTATGACTAAAGGATTTTCCGTTTCTTATTCACAGTCAGATTAAGAGCTCTAGTGCAAGTTTTACATTATGTCCTTTTTTCCTTTTTTTTTTTTTTTTTTTTTTTTTTTTTTTTTTTTTTTTTTTTTTTTTTTTTTTTTTTTTTTTTAAATTTAATTACATGGTCATTGGGAATCTATAAAATACTCATGGTGTTCATAGGTGTTGTTTTGGGATGAAGAGTCTCCTAAGAATAAAAAGAGTCCTATGAATAAAAATACATGATGGGAGGTCAATGATCATACAAATACTTTAAAATTCTTCTTAGAAAAATAAAACAACTTCTAATCCCCTCTTCAAAAAATCTAATCCACTTCAAGTTTTTAGGAGTGAAGTTAAAAAAAAAAAAAAAAGAAAAAAAAGTATCCAATATTCAGCTGGGAATTTTACCTGCCAAGAAGTAGACATGATTAATAACACTACTTGCAGTTGGTTTTAAGTACATATTGTGTTTTTAATCTGCTCAGTCATATTAATTTGGCATTCTTTTATTCATGCCCATTTATACCGGCTAGAATTATGGTATTATTTCAAGTTTCGATTCTGTATGTAATATCCTGCAAAGAACAAACATGCTGGTCTTCATCTTGAAGAAGTTTGTCTGGATAACCCATAACTTTCTGGGTAAATATTTCTCAAAGGAAATATGTTCTAATATGGACATTTGCTCAAACATATCTGTCTCCACTACAACAAGACGTAAGAATGATGGAAAAAAGTTTTACATGAGCGTTCTCTCTTTCTCTAAATAAGTTTTTTTTTTGTCTCCCACCTGTCATAATTCTCCTCATTTCATGAAGTAGCTTCAGACAAATTCACTGCATCCAGAGGGGGCACTAAGAAATTGATAGGCCTCACCAACAGGGCTGAAGAGCATGTACAAGATCTGTTGTACTTATTTACTGCTTAATTCAAATTAATAGTTAATCTTTTTTTTTTTTCAATCTTTCTACTGCAGTTTAATATAACATTAAAATGAAAAAGGAGAAAATTTCAAAATATTGGTTATGCAAAGAGTGTTCTAGGAAAAGAAATAAAATCTCTTTCCCCTATTTCCTTTTCTGTATTTCCCAGAATGCTTCCAGTTACTACAGTTTAATTTCAGAGGGAAACTAGTAAAAGTTCAGAAGACATAAGATCATAACTTGTATAAAGACAGATATTTAAAAATGTCTAGATAGAATGTTGCTAAGCTTGTTCGGAAAAAGCTTTCAAGATTGTAATGTGATCACATTTGGACAGCAAAGTAGTACTGCTCTCTGCTGGTTGTTATAAAATTAAATTGCTGTTTGGCAGTTGCATAAAAGTTCTTCAATGTATTTGCTGGATTCATCTTTAAATTATGCTTTTATTTTAATTAAGAGATATAAAGAACTGTTTATTCAACTATCAAGCTACAACATAGCTGCTTACCCTTCCGATAAATGAACAATTCTCAAATAAGACATTCTCAGCAAAGCATCCCAGTTGCAGAATTTACATGTGAAGATCCCTCAGCCTCTGACCTTTCTGACATAACCTGGATCTCTATTCTCATCTCTAATAAGTTGTTTGATTGTTTCTTTAATTTGGTTTTCACTTTTGTTAATTCTCTGATCACAACACAAGCTTCTTTTAATTAGGCAAGCTGAGGTGGCATGAGTCCATCTGAACCCTGCATTGACACAGCAGCATCTCCACACAAAGAAATTTCCTGAGACCTCTGCTAAGATACCTTAGGAAAGGAAAAGCAGGTCTTTGCTCGCCTTTCTGTGAGCAGTATACACCAGGATCCAACTTTTCGAGTTACAGATCCCCCTGGCAAATTAGGAGACTTCCTCCACATTCATGCAATAACAGGAGAAGATGTTCCCTATCTGCCTCCTCTTTTCTTGTCTCTTCCAGAGGGCATTGAGAGGGCCCTGAGGTCAATAACCAATTCATTAACATCAGCTCTGGGCATTTAAGTGTCATGAGTTAGGCTCCTGAGACCTGTAATTTTAAGAAGGAACGGCTTTGAGAGGCAAACATATCTTGTTTTTCAGACTTTTTTTTTAAGGTTCTGTAACCACAAAGAGCATAAACGTATTTGTACGTTGATTTGCTTGTCTGTCATTGATTTTTTTCTTTCTGGAAATATATCAGATCTTATTTTATTACAATATGAGTAATATTATGAATCATCAGAGTTGGTCAACTTTGGACAGTTTCCCAATCTAAATTAAGAGGTTGTTGAGACTTGACAGGGACTGCACCATGTAAAAAGAGCAGGAGAATTCTACCCTAGCAAGTGGCAGTGAGGGAAACCCATTTGTTACTAGTTCTAAGTATGACCTGGGAGTGGATTCCCCATTTCACTGTGAGATGCACTGAGGTTGTGTTAACTTTCCAAGTTCAAGCTTTGCAAAGAACATCTAGATTCACCTTGAGGAAGAGAATGCAGTGCTGTTATACTAACACAGCAATACATGCCAGAGAACTGAAATAAAAATATTTATTCTCTTTAAGAAATGAAAAATAATATTTTAATCTCTGACAAAAAATGAAGAGACTCAGAAAGCGAAGAGCCCTTTCCTTTCCTCCTAAAGCAATTTTATTTCAATATCTCTAGACCAAACTGAAAAAAATAAATTGGTATGCACTAAATTATGTATGGAATGTGAGATTTTCAACATCACAAAGGACAGTCAGATGTCTAATTCCATTTATGCCTTTATAAATAATTATCAACACTGAAAGTAAAGCTGTGATAAGTGATGAACATAATCCCAAGTCTTTCTCTCCTTTTAAGCATTTAAAAATTGTCATGTTCCATACAGAAGAATTCCCTGAGAATGAAAAGCAAACAAGAAAGCAAGGAACCAACACATTCTCTTGCCCAGAGTCCTCAGGAAAGACAAGTAGCAACTTTTTCAAAATCCCTTCTCATATCTTGTTTTTCCCCAAAGTGCAAACACAGCAACAGAAAATTACTTTGAAACTGGCATATTGTGACTCATGCCACTCCTTATACTAAACCTTGTAGTTCATTGACCCTGCCAGTTTATCACTCAGGGTTTTTTGTTTGACATTACCTTCTAGTCTTTGACTAAATTTTGGTAGTAGGCTCTTTAGGATAGAAATCCTCTTACATGTCTACGCAATCTCTAGAATTATTTGTGCCATTTTTAGATTTAGGTTGCCATGTAGCATTAGACTATTTAAACAACTTAAAGCTTTTAACTAGTCTCTGACAAACTAGGAAATTGTATGGGCATGTATCCAATTCACTGGATTGTATCCAATGTAGATTTCTTTGCATTATTTTAATTTTTAATTAATAGATAATAACGAGAATAACCTAATTAAAGGAACATTCTCATATATCAAAGAGAAGAAAAAGTTTTGGCATGCCAAATTCTTATTCCAGTGCTCAGGAAATCAGCTTCTTTTCTTCAATGAAAAACATCAACACCCTGAATTCTTTATATGTTTCAAATAAAATGTAGGAAAAAGCTGGTAATGAAAGCTAAAAGAAAGCATATCTAATTTTCTTTAAAAGTTCCCACATTTTCTTCCTCTTCATTTTCTCTCCCACCTGTTGTTCTTTTTTCGT
>NW_020955493.1:0-80513 GCF_003031625.1 Empidonax traillii | reverse complement strand
GAAATCAGCTTCTTTTCTTCAATGAAAAACATCAACACCCTGAATTCTTTATATGTTTCAAATAAAATGTAGGAAAAAGCTGGTAATGAAAGCTAAAAGAAAGCATATCTAATTTTCTTTAAAAGTTCCCACATTTTCTTCCTCTTCATTTTCTCTCCCACCTGTTGTTCTTTTTTCGTTTCCCTCCAGATCAATTCAACTCTTATCATGCCTCAGAGGAAAAAGTCTTGCACAAAAATATGCTTTCACCTTAGGAGATCAAAGCTGTTTTACAGCTGGTTTTTTTTCAAGCCTCTTTTAATCTTAGTGGCATCAAGCTCATTAGAAACAGCAACAAAAACAAGAAAAAGAGAGATTTAAGCTAGGATCAGTAAATTTGAAAGAAGCTTTGATATCTTGTAGAAATGAGTGATGGAAAAAATATTCCTGCTATAAAATGGGTCCTGGAGAACTGATTATGCAAGAAGGATGGATATCCAATTTTTAGTATCTCACTTCATCAATACAAAACAGTTACAGGGCAGATTCTATCTCTTAGAGGGGAAACAGTGGGGAAAATTAAAGTGTCAGGAAAAATACAACTGGGCAGGAGTATAACCCTAATAAAGCCATTTTAATGAACTATTTATGGACATGGAAAAACATTAATTACAGATTTTACCATTGTTACAATTATTAAAAATAACACACCATTAACTGGTGCAAAATAGCATACCATAAATGTTATGTTGGTTTCAAAAAGAATGTGTGAACTGTATAAACGAATGCATGATCATCTTACTTCGCTTTCCAGTTCAATTTAGTTTACTTAAAAGCTTCACCATTTAGAAGTTAACACACTTAATCAATCTTCACTTCATGAGAAGAGTAGGTTAATTTCCTTTTCCATTTCCATTAAACTCTTGTCATGAGAACAAGTCTGTCCTGGACCATTTTAAGTTTGCCTCATTCTCTCTCCAAGGAGTGAGAGTTTCGAATTTTAAAGTACTGGAATGTCTCTGAAAAAAAAAGACCTTGCTGGACACTTCAGCCTTCTAAATAATGTCTATTTTTGCTACTTGTCCCTTCCAATCTTTGTCACCAGCTGTGGGAGCTAGGCAACTGACACTCAGCTCTACAATTCTATTTTGTTGGAAAAGACAGTGGGGACTGTCAGCTCACTCTTACCCAGTGAAGACTGCAGATGGAATGAAGCTTGTTCTCAGAGATTCATCCCAACCAGGGCCAGGCACTGTTGTGGAAGAGACACCAGAATAGACTAGCAGTGGTATTAGATGCCTTGAAGAGTGGATGGATAAATGCAGTGCTTAGTGTTCATATTCCACAATTTTGCTCCTTTATGTGTTTTGAAGAGGATTTTTTGTAAAACTATTGCATGAAATATTGTTTCTTAATCAGTTCAAAACTTCAAGGGGCAAAGCTTTTACTTGCAACACAACTTCTTGAATTATGATTCATCTCAGTACCCCATGGTAAGATGTATTTCCCTTTAGAAAAGAAACCAAAGTTGTTCATTTTTCATCTGCAATTACTACTCTATGAAATATGTTTTCCTCCTTCCAACATGAATTTGTAAAAACTGCTTCTGGAGCATGTAGACCTTTGCCATCTGTTTCACAAGGTGTAAAAGATGGTTGTTCTGCACAGCAAAGGGAATGCTCTACTCACTGCCAGCAGTTTTATTTCCAGTCAATTTCTGGATGCCTTTAAAGGTCTTGCTTTTAGCCTGCAACGTGCTAAACATTTTAGAACTTTATTACTGTTTCCCTCACATGTAGCTGTCACCAGCTAAAGCTATTTGAAGCACCTGATGCAAAGAGAAGACATTTCATTTCACATCCCTGCCCTCCCTGCTCACACACACCATGTACTAAGTTTTCTTCACAAAAGAAAGGCAGTCTACAATTAATTTTTCTACTCTGATCATTACAGTGTGGATGTGTTGAACACTAGAGCACATTTCAAAACCTGACAATTTACTAGTCTGAGATAAGGGTAAGGTGGAAGAGTGGATCAGGAAGTGGAGTTAAATTTTTGCTACAGTAGCACCACCAAAACCAACTTGTACTACTCAAAAAGGAAGTTTGCTAGGTACAAACAGAAGTCCAAGTGCTGAAATCCTAAATACAGTTGTTACAACTAACTGATATTATTCTGACAAAGGCCAATTTTTGTTTGTGTTATAGAAGCATACTATACATCTTAACAGAATTTTAAGATGAGATCTGACAATTCTGGTTATATAATATGACCTCCTACACGGTGTAAACCAGAGAAATTTGTTTATTTGTAAATCATTCATTTTCAATCATTTAATGTTATAAAATAAGCATTAATGCCTTAGCAGTTCAAGTCTGTGTTTTTTTCTTTTTCAGAGCTTAGAATTGCTGAATTTAGAATTGCTGAATTTGCATTTAATATATTCTGTGGCTACACACCCTACAGCAATCACTAATGTAAAGCCACTGCAAAGTAGCAGTTCAGACACTGAATCTCCAAAATAACCCTGAATAAAAACACTTTAATAGTTATTTTGCTTGGATAATGACTGCCTAAAGTTACAGTGCTACTTTCAGTGAAGGTTTTTTGTCCTCCACAGAGGATCAATAATTAGAAAACAATCACAAATTATCATGCATAGGGAATTGTCCATCAGTGACCCAAAAAGAAAAGTTTCTGACATTTTCTCTAGCTGCATATTTATTTATCCTGTCTTTTGTTTAAATCAGGAAAGTCCTTACTGAAAAATAGTATCAAAATGACACCACTTTTTAGATGGTTTTGGGGTGATATTATATGCAAAGATAGTACTTCATCACTATAACTTTGATCTAGATTAGTCCAAGCTTTGGGAGCTTGCATCTTAATTAGACATGCTTTAGCCTTGAAACACTGTACAAGTTATTTTTGTATTATAGTAAATGGCCTTCTGTTGCTATGGAAACCAGATGTTTGATAATTAAACTTTTGCTGTAAATAGTTTTGTGCTGTCATGTGAAAGACATGTGCACAAGTTGCTATCCAGGCAAATAGCTGGGTTTCTTGTCGATTGAAAAATTGGAAGTAAATGGGGTGAAATAGCTGCCTCTGAAATTGATTTCAAAAAGCAATCACTTTGCTAGAGCATTTAAATAACATTAAGAAAACTTTGCTGAGATTTGTGGCTATTCTGCAGGTCAGAACCTATCATTGTCTTCCTTTTCTCAGTTCTATTTGCCTATTATCTTCTATTCACAGATAAATGAACATGAGAACAAAAGAGGAAACATAAACATTTTCTGTAGTTAAAAAGATACTCATAATTTTCAGTCAAACCAACCAGGACCTGACTGATCCAGAGATCAAAACACCTTTTTACCCTTTTATTATACTTAATAATACAGGTCATGTGAAGAAAAAAATTTTTATTCACCCTGGTGAATTTTCCTTTCTGCATCCCATGAGCGATCTTTCACATATTTGAGTGCATGTGATTTTAAGTGGCTCAGAATCAGTAGCTAAATATAGTAGAGGTAGCTGAGAGACTGGTAAAAGAATCAGCTTTGATATGAGATGTGGAAGACTGGAGAGAAAAACACTTATACTGAATGAGCAGAACTGGCAGGTCTCTGTGGAGGGAGGACGACCTGCATGTTCCTCCAGAGGGTCATGTGAGAAAAGGCTCTGACTATGCATTTCCATATCTGAAAAACCATAAGTAGTACAACGACATAAGGACTTGGAATTTATGCTTTTAGTATCAGCAAAGAAAAAAAGCTCCATCCTAAGGAACAAGGAGATCACTGTACGTAATACCAATATAGTTCTACAGCTTATCACAGAATCATATAGTGGGCTGGGTTGGAAGGGACCTTAAAGATCAACTACTTCCACCCCCTGTGCCATGTGAAGGGACACCTTCCACTAGACCAGGCTGCTCAAAGCCCCATCCAACCTGACCTTGAACACTTCCTGGAATGGAACATCTACAATTTCTCTAGCCTACCTCCTCTAACATCTCACCATCTACCATAAATATGATTTGGAATTGTGGATTACTCAACCAGTGTAGTAAGATATTAAAATATCCTTTGATAATATCACTTCTACATTGAAAACAAGTAAAATCAAATATGGTTTCAGCTTTTCACTGATCACTGAATTTCTAATCTGTTGGGGTAGGCAGCGGGTCCACAGACACCCCTGGTGAATGATATAGAGATGGAGGATATAGACTTAGATGCTTCAAAGCCATTTCCCTGAAGAATTCACAGCAGCAGTGAAAAGCTTCAGAAGGTGCCAAAACTGACCAGCGAGAGGAGAATGTAAAAAAGGTGTGAATGTCCAATTGTGTGTAAGGGCTAATAATAGCCCATAGACAGCAAGTCATTAACAGAAGGGTATATAAGATTCTATTCGCAGAAGGTGTATAAATAGGGTTGAACTGAGCAATAAAGCAGACTTCCAGATCATCATCATCGTACTGTGCCTGGCTTTTATTCTTTCAGCCGTCCTGACTACAACACTAATCCACATTTTTTTCTCTGACATTATTCACAAAACCAGTTTTTTCCTGGAGCAATAGCTTTTCTTAATCCATATACTAACGACTTTCATGATCACTCAAAGGAGTTACTAACATTCCTATAGTAAAAATGTGTTTCGTTTTTAAGTTTTGTGCTTTAAATCACTTATCGAGGTACACAACTCAATAATGTTGTTGTGCAATAAAAATAAGCTACTTCAGATTTTTCTTGCTAGTTTAATTTGATGTACCTAAGAGCAATTCTCCTGTTGCCACACATGAAATGAAACTTGTACAGCAAGAAAACTTACTACTTGCTGAGATGTGCAATGTCAAGTAACCCAAAAATATGAAAATAGATTTACTTACACAGTCACCTATTTTTCCTCCAAACAGCAGAAGGGGCATTGTTCGAAGGAAAAAAATTTTCAAAACTCAGTTTATGCTTTATATCTATAACTTGCTATAGCCTTTCTCCTCTCTCACACCTACTGCCTTACTTCTCAGTTTCCATCAGAAGTATTGATTGGTTTTAGATTTTTAAACACTTAAAAGGTAAATGATAGAGATTATGCAAGAACATGGAAGAACCAAAGAATATGTTTAACATTAAATGTGAACTTTTAAAAGGTACAGTATGGTCACTATCACTAACCACTTATTTTGTATTTCTTCTTTTCATATACCTTGCCTCCACTCCAGAAGTCATGGAGCATAATTGCAGCTCCCTAGCTTCATTATGAATTGCTCAAGAATTCCACCTTGAGGTGTTTTTTACTTGAAAAGCACTAAGGCTACACAGAGAATGATACCTTTTAATACATGCCTGTTACATTTCACATCAGGCACCATGCAGGGTTTCAGAAAATATGAATCGAAGTGTGGGCTCTTAAACAGAAAAGACTGCTGATAATCCTACATACATTATTTCCCAGATCTCTGAAGCCTACTGTTCCTTTATTTGTAGCCACAAGTCCACTAGTAGCAGTCCGTTTTTGAGACCTTTTCCACTTGAGTTCATTTTTTTTGCAGCAGAAATACATATTTACTAACCCCATAACTTATTCTCTCCAACCTTGTCTCTAGGTTTAGCAAACAGCTGTGTTTCATTCAGAATACCCCTCTTTTCAAAATTACATCTTTTTTGACAATATTTGGTTTTGCTTTGTTTGGGTAGTGCATTGCCACAGTGTAGAAACAACAGTGCTCCAAGTACAAGGCCATTTTTACCTGTAAACCTGCAAAAGCTTTCCCTATCACCAGGCATGTTTGATATAAATACAAGCCATTCTTGATACAGAGTAAAACCTGACAGTAAATACAAAGAGAAAACTGAGAAATGTGCTTTTCTGGAGAATACAATAATAGACAGAACCTGAGTACTGACCTCACTAAACTTTAAAAGTCATGAAAAAGTAATCTCTGAGCTTAAAGTAGAATTGAAGTCTTCACAAAGAAAGCAAATAGAAAGGAAGGAGGTGTAATATGAGCAAATGGCAAATCAGGAGCGAAAGCAGATCAATGAATCTCATCTACTCAATGAAGTATAAAGAAAGGAAAGCAGTTGGAGCTGCTTAATGCTACAGCCAGTAAAGAACAGCAATTGTAGTGGCCTGCTTTTCCCCACTCAATCATGTGAATCTTAGTACAAGAAAGTAATTTATTCCCCTCCCTACTAACATCGTGCAGTCCATGTGGGGACAAAAAAAAAGACTTGTCATTTTCAACTGAAATTGTAAAACAAAACACATGATAGAATTTAAACAACTGAACAAACAGTCACTCTTACTTTAAGAAGAAAATGAAAAATTAGATCTCCAGATACAAAATTTCACACACACTTGTAGAATAACAATACATTGGTAACTTTTTGATGTTATGTTTCCCATATCTAGCAAAGTATTAGTGGAAGTATTTAATGTAAGGACTGCCTACATGTATTTATTAAGCAGGTTGCAGCTTGTGCAAGCCTAACTGTGTGTGATGGGTGCCTAGCTGGAAGACCAGGTGAAAACCTGTAGGTCTCTCACAGGGTGCAACACCTTTCAGTGCTGGAAGATGTCTGAAGAATGCCCTAGTTCTACCTCTGGCTCTTTGGCAGATTTGGCTTCCTGGATGGCTCTTATCTCAGTGTTTGGCTAGCAGTGTCAGAGAAGGAACCCAAAACCTTCCTGTTCCTATGCCATCACCACCAATTCTTAATACTTCTCTAATTCTCACCCTCTCTGCTTGCAGACTACCCTGTTATCTTCTGGGGTCATCTGTTTATGCCTTGCTTGCCTTAGTATGACAGATGAATGACCCCAATGAATGAAATATGCATGGGCATATATCTGAGGTAATGTCTTCCATGAACATCCTCAGACCATCTTCCAAGATAGCTCCAATAATAGCATGGCATGTAAAAGTCCAAAATTTCAGGAGCTGGGAACTGCTTCTGATAAGATGGATAAAGATTCTGCAAAGCCGTTTGCCGCACACTGCAAACTGCAGCACATTTCACAGGATCAGTGGAAGGCATTGCTATTCAGCCAGCACTTCTGGTCCCAAAACAAGCCAGATGGGAAGTTTCCAGGAAATGCAAAGAAGGAAACCTTATCTTTCTAATAAAAACCAAATTGCTTGCATTAAACACAGCTCAATGATAATAAAAATACACACTGAAACAACCTGAAGGCTCCAACAAACTCCAAGGAGTTTTCAGGCAGCAGCAGCCCCAACAGCACTGCAGGGGAAGGGTGGTAAAGCCAAGGGTGACAGTGTCCTCACTGATATGGGTGCAGTCCTACAGTGCCCAAACAAAAGCCAAACAGATCTAAAGACAGTCATTAGGAGGTCCAGGACTAGGCATGAATGCAGCTTATCTGTCCCACCAGACTGCTCCCTGCTCCCTCTCACCCAGTCCCAGGTCCCTGCTGAATCACCTTAGAGCTGGCTTTCATTCCAAGCAACCAGACCCCTGGAGGCAAAATAATTAGTGCCATCAGGCCCCTGACAGCAGGAAACACGGAGTGGTTTCAAAAGCAGATCCTGCCCTAACTACATCAAGGAACAGTGACAGAAAGAAAGAGAAGAACCCAGCCTCTGTTGTGGCAGTAGAAGGGCTGATTGAATGTTGTTTGATCACAGTTTTGCTTTTTTTGTAATATGTGTAGGGTTAATTTAACCTGTTTGGAAGTTTTTGAAGATAAAGTCACACATTAGGTGACTGTCACTACAGTGTGCTGTGTATGCACACTGCAATGTCATGGTGAGCCAGGCCTGCTGAGTTTCCATGCTGTAGGGATTCCCTATCCTCTCTGTCCTTAGAACAAGCTGGGGCATGGACTGACAGCTTTCCCTCAAACAGCGTGCCAGAGGGGAAGGCAGACATTCTCTGTGGTTTTGCAGGGCTGGGGAGAAGTTCCTCAAGAAGGTCTGAGCCTTCAGGATTCCTATTTATTCCCTTCCTGCTAAGAAGTAAATCTGTCCTAACAGGAATGGATTATCTGCTGAGCAGCCCAAGGCTACTAACTTTTGAGTATTATAAGGGAGGCTTAGGTTTTGCCTCTAATTTTGCTTCTGACAGATATTTTAGGGTTTCAGGTCCATGTTTTTTGAAGTAAGAAAGAAAAACCATATTTCTTTTCCAAGATACTTGATGATGTATATGTTTCTGCATCAAGAGAGAGCACTAACTCCAAGCTTTTACCTTCCTCCCAACATACAAAGATTGTCCTTCTTAGGGTCTCAATAATAAGAGCCCCAGATCTCAGACACTCTCCCAGACCTTCAGACTCATTCTACCTTTCTATCCCTCTTGTTGCAAATCATACCTCATCTCTGATAAATTTGAACTGGATGGTCCAAAGAAGAGAAAGGAAGAATTTATGTGGGAATAAGTTTGTTTCAGGGCCCTAGTTGAGTTATGTCCTTCTAGGGAAGCCAGAAGACTGGAAGAAGGCATCTCTATATCAGTTAGAATTCTGCCTCTCTAAAAATTGTATTCAGATGTTAAACTTTTCAAAGAAGAGACTAGCTCTTTACCATTGATCTTCAGTTATGGCCTTGGGGTGTACCACCATCTTTGTAAAATAACAGCTAATTTGTTACAAAAAGTAACAGTGAAGTATTAGGCTTTTAATTCCAGAGTATTTTATTATATCTACTCTGTGATAATAAATTAAAAACAGGGTATAAACAGTTGATAATACCTCACTTTTCATTCATCTCTTACCTATACAAGGCAAAAATATTTAAAGTTTGGTTTTCTTCACAATGGAATCAGAGTGTTTATGATATAAATGGATTTTCCTTGAGATATGCACAGGAAAAAAATAATAATCTGAATCCTGAAAATAGGAGGAAATACAGAAAACAGATCAGCAGCCAGTTTCTTTCCAAGGCCACCCTAGCCAAATTTATGGAGCCTGTTTTACTCAATTCCATTGCCAAAAATCAGTCAACTATGTTAAAAAAAATTCAGTAAGAATCCAAATTTCACTATTACTACTACTGAGTAAGAAATATGCACAATCAAAACAGCAGTTTGTTATAACACCAAGTGCTGTGAATTGACGTGCATTCTGGAGTAAGCTGAATGTTGTCAGGTACCCTCACTAACTGTAACTGAATTTGCTTGTAAAATAAGCTGGTTAACTTCAGTAACAATATTTCAGAAAACACTGAATTCAGAAAACACACAAGTTCCCATGGTCTGAGATTAGGCACTTAGATTATTTTTTCAGTTCAGTTGTAACAGTTTGAAAAAGAATGTAAGATTACTTTAAACATGAGACTAAGGGTATTGTTCAACATGTCTCTGTCACCCCCATTGCTCAATATAACAAGTAGCTGGAGAGAGAATCGAAGTAACATCATGTAGTTTATTTGCATTTTTTCATATAAAAGTGCTCATTTAATGATGAAAAATGTGTTCAGGGATTCATACAAACCGCATTATGTATATACAGTTCTTGATGTCTGGCTATGTGCCCTTGGATTACTTAGCTCTAATAGTTTAGTTCTCCTTATGGTTATATTTTTCTTTCCATCTTAGACATGAAAGTCAATGTAACATGCAACCAAATAGACTGCCATGTGAAAATATTTCTAAAAAAAAAGTTATTTACACCAGTTCTTTAATTTTTTTTTATAAATAGAGGTAATATTTATTGAAAGATTCACAGAGACTTTTTTACAGCCAACAAACCAAAAATTAATTCACTATGTTTAGCATACTCCTAGTTTTATAACCTCATCCATTATTTTATTATTGTTATGCGAGGTAGTGACTTTTTATGATTATACCACTCGAAGAACATAAATTTTCATTTATAATTGCAGAAGAGCATCAGAACAGCATGGTGTACAACTGCAATTATTGTTGACCTTCTGGAAGGAGAATCAAATTTTTGTATTTTGTTCAAGAAGAGTGATAATACACCAGGATAAACATATGCTTGACAGTTTTTATTCTTTTTATCTATAGAGAACCAAATTAAGACTTGGATTTCATAAACAAGTTGAGCTTACGTGGCTAGCCTGTAACACTTTGACAATGCTGTAAATGCTTCATGTTCTGACAGGACTGTTCATATTAGTGGAAACGCCTAACACACTCAGAGGAAGCATATTCTTATCGATATGATCACATTTCCTAAAGTGAATACTTTGTCAGTCATAAAATAGCCTCTATTTAAAAAAAAAAGAAAAAAAAAAGCAAATGTACTGAAAAACATAGAATATGAGACTAATTATGTGCAAGTCAGGAGATACTAGCTGTCAAAGAGCAGTAGAAGAGTCATAACAAAGACTCACCTGTCCCAGTGTCCGATGTGCAGCAATTGGTTAGGGATGGATACATAGGGAAAAGCACAAGAACAGCTTCACAACTCGGAAACTTCTTGACACTACTACAGATACCTTTTTGATCTATCTGGAATTAAAGCAATTTTCTCTCCTTATTTAGAGAGAAAAATAAATGAAAGAAAAATAAATGAGATATAAGATTCTTTTACAAAGTAATGAGGCTTGTAAATTTGTATAACTAAAAGGTTTATATAGTTCTATATTGTAGTATAAACTTACATTGTTTGTGCCAACATCTATAGCGCAATCATTTAATTTTAAATATCTGATAACTAGTCAGTAACTAAAATCTCAGAAGGAATGCCATGATTGTGTGGGCACAGTCACACTGATTTTATACAAGAGCATTTTCCAGGTAAATCAGATTTAATTGGTTAATTGTATATTAAGAGCTTTGAACTGTCTGTTTTCAATCAACACCACAATTTTCCTTTCTTTCAAACTATACTTAAGTAAAACTTTTCATAAAAGACTTGTTGACTACATTAATAAATTTATTGTTTAAAATGTTTCATTCCTATTTCTTTTTTATTTTGTTCCAAACAAACTTTGTTAACTGTGATCATTAAGAGATTGCTGCTTGCTTGTTTACAGAGAAAACTACAGACCATCGAAGCTAAGCTGCATTTTCCTAGATACTTGAAAAGGTTTTTTTTATTTTTCATTTACTACAGCTTTGAGAACTCAGTAACATTATAAAATGATCTGCCATTACATTAACTGTTGGAAAAAATATTTTGCACTACAGAGATCATTATATGACCAATAGTAATATAGTTAAATTATTTCTGTAAATTAGACAACATGTAAGGAGTGTAGAAGAAGCTGTTTCCCAAGAAGACCTCTAATAGCTCATGTTCTTGTTTCTAAAACAAAAGGTGCAAACTCAAAAGAAATACAGCCATTAAAAAGTTATGTGTGTGCAAAAAAGCTTATTTAAGTTATGAATGGTTACTTTGACTCCACAATATTGTTATTTTCTGTATTTCGAAAATATTTATTTTTTCTCTGTTTGGAAGGATGAACCTAACTAAAGAACAAGCCATGTTAAAAAACTGTGGTTTGGTAGAGTTCTTTTGGCTTTGCTTCTTTTGAGATTTTCCAGTCCAACATCTTATTCAGACAAAGTGAATCCACAAGTTATATTTAAATCATATTGCTTATTTATAACATTTTTGTTGGTGTACAGAGATTTGCATCACATCAGTACTCTTTTGATCTGTTAGAGATTGGAGGCATACTGCCTTGGAAAATGCACCATTCCCACAGTGTATCTTTGCAGTTTTACACAAGCAGACCTACACACTTTGTGTGTATTCCCAGTTAACCAGAAGCTACATCGTTAACACAATAAGCTGTTTCTCAGCAATATTTACTAACATGATTCATAAACACAGTTGTCTTCAACTTATTGCAACTGTTTATACATATATATATATATGTATATATATGGAAATACATACATGTCTTTAAGGAGGTTTAGAAACCACTGTGATAAGAGTGTTAAAAAGACAAAACTTTGGCCTGTTTCAAATTTGGAAACAATACTTTACTAGATTGGCATTCATTGGCAATCCACATTGCTAAAACCCCTCCCTGGGCAGATGGAGCTCGTTAGCCCATAAGGCAATACATCTACGTCCTGAGGACCTCACTGCCACCGTCCAAGCATGCTTGGCCCCAGCAGATGAACCTCAGGATTAAAGGGTGGGCTCAGTTCCGCGCACGCTGTGTCTCACCTAAAAAATCCAGTGTGCAGGCTGGAAGGTGGAAAGACCTTCCCCAGTCCTTCATTCGCGAAGAGACTGGCCATATACATTGCTAAAAATTAGTTCTTATTCACTATAAATTATCTTTCTGTATATTCAAACAAATAGGTTTAAAGAAGCTTATTCTTAATTACCTTTGAGTGCACAATATGATGGAGCTGATGTTCCTGATGGCTATGGTCCCTTGATGGTTTCAGTGCCCAAGTTCAAGGTGGCCAATGCTTAGAGGCGTGTGAAAAGGGATGATGGAACAAAGGCAAGGTAATTTCTTTCTTTCCCATCTGGGCTGAAGGCAAACATACATAAATTGTATCTCAGGCTGCTTCTATTTGATAGATGTATCCATCATCTCTTTGACCATGAACTATTATAGCAACTTTCTGGTGGGCTCTGCTTGGAGAGTTTGAAGAGACTAAGAAGTTGTGACAGAAAAAAACTGTTGAGTATGTTTGGAGGACTATAGTTAGGAAGATATTTCTGTCCCCTCCACTCTTTTTGTGTTCCCTCTCTTTAGAAATAGCTCCCTTTCCTAGATTACCTCCCTCAGCCCAAGACTAGGCATAATTCACTGCTTTAGTCTTCCTAGACAGGATAGTATTAATTCATCTAGGCAAATGAAGTCCAGCTTTACTTAAACCACAAGGATTTTCTCATCTATGTAAGTAAAAATCTCTTTTACAGCATCTATCCATGGACAGGAGATAGAGACATGAAAAAATTGTTATAAAATAATTTGCCATTTCTACAATCACACCTTCAAAATAATTATGTGTTCACACTTTATAGTAATCCATGTCTATGTGATCTAAGCATTTGTTGCCTAACACAAAGGCTAAGATTGAAAGATCTCTGGAGGGAATTTAACAGTTCCTATACATATATGTAGCTCAGTTCAAGGTTGGGATTAATGCTTTGGAAACTGTGCTTGAAAAAATGGATTTTTGAGAAACTGTAAAAACTGAGATAAACAATTTGTTACATACAGCCAAAATAATATGGTAGTAAGTTTTTACTTACCTATAACCCCCCCCCCCGCCCCAAACAAAAAACCAAACAAACCCTCCAAAACCCAAAACAAACTAACAACCCTCGCAACAAACAAACAAAGCAGAAAACAAAAAAAAAACCAACCGAACAAAAACCACAACGAACAAAAAACCTCACAACACCCAGAAAAAGCCAAAAGCCCCAAACTTATAATATTAAAACCAAATCTTACCAAAACCACTATAAAGTCAATGAATTATAAAAAACTCCTTCTTTTTGTTTTTCCAGAAAAATAAGTTAACTAAAATTTATTCTGAATTTTTACTTACTTTATGATCCTTAAATTTTCAGAGAATTTTTTTGTTGTTAGAAGAAATAGCATGACTGCAACTGAAATCAACAAGAAAGAGTCTGAAAGAAAAATGTAAGGTAAATTAAAATGATTGTGATTACCACACAAGTATGTGATATATATGTATTTATCACCGCATAGTGAATGTACATCGCATTATGTGCCTGAATTATGAATAGTACATTTGAATTAAATGCATATATTCAGATACAGTATGAACAATATATAACTTATATACACACATATGTATATACAATATCAAAGAAATTTCTAGGGAAGAATTAGCCATGTGTGTTTTATTCCTATTAGTAATACATCTGTTATACCAGATTGCCTTTTGTGATTTTCCTCAAACGTGAAAGGAAATACCTTTCAAATTCATGCATTCTTGCTACAAAAAATGACAGATGCCTATAGCTGCCTTGTCAAAAGCTTCTTAGTTTGAGCAGAAATAAAAGTTCCAGTTCAGGACCACTTGAAAACCACTCTCACAGGGCCTGCCATTTCTTCCTCATCCCCCAGCAGCTGGAAAGGCGGGAGTAGATGGGTGGACCAGCAGTGCAGACAGTGTATTTATTCATCACTGCCTTTTTCTTGTTTCAGCTAGTTCCATTACAGCAGGAACAAGTGGGATTTGAAGATTGCTTATGGTGTAAAAAAGCACTGGCCTTAATTATGAGAGTTTTCTTTGGTTTAACTTGGCAGATTTCAGCATCCTCAGCAGAAGGCAGAGTCCTGAAGTTGTTTTCTGCATAATTTTTTCTTTTCTTTTTTTAAATGTCAGATATTGAGCAGGCTTTTTGAAAAAATTCAACAGCTAGAGACTGGATGACTTCAGCAATAAGAATACAGCTCGGGGAAGGTACATAAATCTGTAGCCTTGCTGTGCATAAAATTGCTTTGGTAGTTCTGCATCTGGAAAGACGTGAGGTTTGATCAGTGTGGTTTGAAGGAATGCCATCAGCTACACAGGCTAATCCTGCACCTTAATTACCAAGTCATGCTGCTTTTCTCCAAGCAATCTTATCATGAACTTTTTAAACAGATATAAAAGCAGAGGCGAGTTTGCAAATATGACATTAAACGGAATGAAGTGTCCTCTCACCCTCAAGAAAATGCAGGGGTGACTCTGAATCATCCCTATAGGCCTACACAGGCCACCTTCTGCTTCAGTAAGAATCTTAATGCCATAAATGTTTAATCCATATGTTTCTTTCATGATTCATCCCTGAGCAGTTCCATATGTCAGGACTGGTCAGACAAGGCTTTTGAAACTCACATGAGCAGAGCTGGTGACTAGCAGACAAATGCATGTCACTTTCACAAGTTGTTATTTTCTGTTTACAGACCCATTCAGTTGACCAAAGAATAACTGGGGAGAGAACTGCTGAGGACATCATCAGCAATATTAAACTGGATAAGTTAAAATTTATCTGGAACTATATGTGCCTTTCTTGTGCCTGTGCTGTTGCAGGGCTGAGTATGAGCTAGTCCTCTTCCTTCTAGGACTCCTTGGCTATGCCCAACCTGCAGAAATTTGGCTTGTGTGCTCACTCCAACCCAGTGTGCCCACTTTAGTGTCTCACTAAGAATAAATCAGGCTGAGTGGGATCATTAGCATGCATATTTCCAGTGGCTAGTTAATCCCAGACTGGGATTTACTGCAGCAGGTAAGCCTCCAAGCAAAGTAAACAAGGTCTGTGGTTCTGGTATTGGTAGTCTTGAGTTGAGAGAAGGGTCCAGTACGTGGACCTTATCACCACAGTGTCTGGAATAGTACAGTATTACAAGCATTCAGCTCTGTGAGAGTCTTATGAAAATCAAGGTAGGAAATCTTTATTCTCACTTTATAAGAAAAGCAATGAAGCATGCAGCGAGAGGATGAAGCAGCTCACAGTTCCTCCTGACTTTATTAGTCAGAAGTATCTATATTCATAAAAACATGAATAATTTCTAAACTGCATTCTCCAAAAAACCCCCCCATTTTTTAAGGCTATATAATACACAAGTGAAACAAAATACTTCTTGAGCTCAGGATGAGTAGTACATGTATATATGTCTACAGTACTTCCCAAAGAAAATGGAGGCTTAATGCTGGAACCAAATAAAGTGCCCTTGTCTTTAAATATACCTATGCAGACACAGGCATTGGGCTAATAAAGATATGTACTAACTTGAGAGATGCAGGAACCTGTTACTGGCATGTGGCATGGTTAACTAAGTCTGGATCAAATGCCAACTAGAGGCAGTTGACTAAAGAAAACCTGGGTCTTGATTCAGGTCTTGCTGTAGCAAAGGTAAGATTTTATTTTTCTTTAACCTAATAGAGTAAAAGCATATAGGGCATGAAGATTCAGCTGACTATCATAAATGTTCATTAATAATACTATACAAAAAAAATCTGACCCATGTATATGCAGGACTTTTCACAGATTTCTCCAGTTTGTGCCAAAATTCCCTGAAGAGAAAATCTCACATGCTGAGTCCATGCATGAGGAGAAAAAACAAATTCCAAATCACACCTTTATTATTATCTATAAAACGATCATATAGTTTCTATATTTTATAACTGGTATTTTTCAGTCCTTATCCTAAACCATATTTATAACAGTTTTCAACTTACAATGAACTCTAATTGAACTGCTGCTCAAAAATTTGGATGAAGGTTTACAGCACAGCTTGCGCCAATTAAATGCATTTCTGCAGGTTAGCAAGTTTTACTTAGAGTTCTACTTCGATAGAGTAAATCATTTTTATTCAAATTGATTGCATTAGAACAGAGAAGTATGAGTACCCTAAGCAATTTTAAGATTAAAAGGAACTGTTCAATACTCAAGCACATACCTTCTTTTCTTAAAAAATTTACATAGAAGGTTCCTTTCATCTGTATAACATCTTTCAAAATGGAAGAAAATTTCTTGCATATTACTTAAAATTAGAATAAAAATACTTTATGGTTGAATAGACTGACAAATATTTTGCTGATTCACTAATTTTATAGATAGTGGAATATATTGATTGAATAATTCAAGAGATAATATAAACTTTTATTCAATGATTGAAGAATTTATCTTAAGGCAGTGCTCAATCAAGACTTAAAAATAAGCAGGGAAGAAGAGAGGAATTTCATAAATATGGTCTTGCCTGTTAAAAAATCATGTTGCCATTCTTTTACTACAAAAAGTCTTGAAAACCCTCCTTTTGTGACTTGAAGCATGGGTCATCTTTTACAAGCAGTTAGGTAAAAAAAGTGAACATAAACACTGCAAACATATTTCTTCAGGAAAACTTATGGATATCGATGATGAAATTTTTTTAGATCACCTTACATTTCTTTTTTTTTTAAATTAAAAAAGTCACTTATCACCTACAGTGAGTGAGGAAGATAATACTTCTGAGACTTGTCCACCTTAGATGTTATAGCTTCCAGCACAGTCTGAAGGTAAATGCAATTGAAGACACACAAATGGGAGATCCCGATTCAGCTGCGTATTTTGGCTTCTAAATGAAACATTGGCAGATTTTTCATAGTATCACCTGTTATGGAAAAAAAGGGGTATATAATTATGAATGGTTTCAATACACATTCATCCTATGCTCTCTCGGCTGTATAGGATGCAATATCTTCATACTCCAGTTTCCAAGTGAGAAATGTGTAGAGACAGAGAAGTGAAAGAGAAACTAAGAATATGGTAACCACAGGAAGAAACCTAGACTGTCTCTAAATAAGCATCTCTATACATGCTCATCTTCCAATGATCTACCTAATTCCTTTAATTTCACTATTATGGATTTAACTATTTCCAGAAAAAAATTGTATACTTCTGGGATATGTGAGGACAGAATGTTGTTAAACTCATCTTACTTCCTTCAAAGACAAATCAGAATGAAGTTGTGTTTAAGGGTAGGCTGATGATTTATTCATTTATATACAACTCTAGTTAATAAATTTTGGCTTCAGTTAACATGTCACAGAAGAAGGCAAAAGGCCAAAGCACAGAAGTGAAATTATGATAGAAAGAAGGATGATGGCAAACTGATTCTTAAACTGTATTGTATTTCTTAGTGTTCTACTGTGGGAAAAAAAATAACAAGAAAAAAAAAAACGAAAAAGCAAACAAAACAAAAACCAAAAGCAACCAAAACAAAAACCAACCAACCAAACAAACAAAACCCAAAAGGAGCCAAAACAAAAAAAAACTCAACAAACCAAAAGTGCCAGTCCAATTCTAACTTTCTTGGTGTGTTCTTCTTTCTTGACAGTTTATAACAAAAGAAGTGTGTCCCCTAAATTACATGAGGTTGTCATGTCAACAGCTGGTTTTATAGAATGCATTAGAGTTGCTTTATGCTTAGATGTAATGTAACTTGTCCATACCTTGCATTGTATCACTGTGACCTAGTGGACTTGTGGGGTTCTATAATTGAAGATGAAACTAGAAGGGAACAAATTGCTGTTTAAAGGCAAAGGAACCACCATGGACTTGCGCTAAGTGCTTCAAGACACTTTTCCAATGTCATTAAAACAGAAGGATAAGCCTGATGGTCTAAAAAAACGTTCAAAATATCTGCTTTTATTTTTGTCAAGTTTTCTCATTGTCAACTGAGGTCTTAATTTTTTCAAGATAATAAAAATACTTACAACAAATACAGGGTTATGTAATATGCATGAATGAAAAATTAGAAGATAAAATTGTTTGTCCATTCTGCTTAACAGCATGTGGCTGTTTTTTTCTTAAAGTGTAATAGTATAATAGTTATTAGTTCCACTTCAGTGGAACTTTAACACCTCATTTAGGCAGGCTTTTGACTATTGAAGCATAAAGTTTATTAAGGCCAATCAAAAAAGCAACCACCCTGAAGTCCTCCATGAAACCTCAACTTAACATATCCAAAATTTTATTTCATGTAAAATATTCTGAAATTTTTCAAAAATACAAAGTAAAGAAGAAAAAGAAAGCCAGCAAAAGCACCCACCCCCCCCATGATGTTACTGTGTAAAGACTTTACTTAAGATTTTAAGCACTACTCAGAAAAGTGACTTGCTAGTTACCTGCCTGTAAAACACTTTTGTCTGGTTCATCACCAAAAATGCAATACAGGAACTGCAGCCACTGTACAAGGCAGGAGATGCAAAGGAAATAGCTGGAAATAGCTTAGTTTGATCATTAAATATCCACAAGCATATATGCTTGTCAACATATATTGTTTCATATACAGTGTCAATTATTCAACTAATAAAAAGAAATTCAGATTTCAAACAGCAAATATGGTAAGTTAAGGCACACAATCATTAAGTCTATGGTCTGCTGTTACTTAGCATGGCAGAGCCTTGTAAAGCCTTGTTCAGATACCTACCAGCAGGTACCCTACATGGATTTATCTTGTTCTATTAGACAAGGGAGTCTGAGTGGAGCGCAGACACTATCTTTCACTGTACAGGCTATTTGTATAGTGGCCTGCTCCAGCGAGATGAAATCTTACAATTGTTCAGCTTTACTGTATTGCCCATGCCCCTCCTTGGCACCTCCAGAGAGCAAAGGCTTTTACTTGTCCACTTCATCTCTTTGCAAGGAAGAAAAATAGTCTGAATACATAGACTCTGTACGATATTTTTTAATATAATGTTACTGTTTACTAGAAACATAAAACCTACTCAATTAGATCATTAGGTTAAAAAGCTTTCTTCCCTACCTGTATTTATGGTTTGGCTCCATGCACTTTGGGGTGTGAGCTTTCTCTAACCTTGTGAAGTGTTTTCCATTATCATGAACAAAGAGAGCACTTCTCAATAATTAGAGAGAAACCCTGTTATAATATAATACTATTTGTAAAGATGGGCCTAGATCAGTTTACAGCTCTCTTATAGCCCTGAGAAATAATGTAATCCAATGGGTTAAGAAGCAGATATTTTTCAAGGGAGAGGAAATTTGAAACAGAGAGACTGGGCATCCACAGTGTCATGCTGAGAATTCAAAAATTGTTCAGACAGTCACTGTATTCCACTACAGATGCAGTGATTTGGGAAGTTTCTGTTACTTAGGGTTATTTACTGTGAAAAAAGACTAAATCCGAGGTTAAGTAAAACCATTTTGCAAAGTGCAGGGTGACATTTTAATAAAAGTGGTGGCAAAATAGCGAATACATAGCTATAAGAGGAGGAATAGAGTAGAACAGATCTTTGAAACAATAGATTTTACAGTAATGTTCTACTGTTTGTCAGGGGTGAGGGGTCCAAAACTTCTCCCTTTAAATTTATCTAATGCTCACCATTGCTTCAAACATTATATCTGAAAAAAAATTGGCTAAAGTTAGACCTCATTTGGAGAGTCTATTTTTTTATTTTTTCCAACAAAATTAGAAGCTTTAAAAAAATGACAGAAGATGCTAAGTTTCAAATAATCATTGTAACAATAGTGGTTGTAATAAAGTATAATTTTTTCACATGATGGAGAAAGCTGCTCCACTTATGCCCTAATTTTTATTTTTATCCTTTTTTCTACTATCAGTAAAAAAATGAATAGCAAAACAAGGAAGCAAAATTGAAAAAAAAAAAAAAAAAAGACATTTCTCACTTTATGTTTACCAAAGTCTAGAAAAAAAAAATCAAAAAGCGGACACAGTAGTTTAAGGCCATGAACATTTATTACATTGTCAACAAAAGTTTGAAATTAAATTCTTTCTCACATTTGCCAACTCCTTTTTTTTTTTTTTATTATTTTTGATATACCTCAGTATGTTAGGCTGGCCGTGTTGAAATGTTCTCTGGGAACTTAAAGATTTCTGTGAGAACCAGAAGGTTCACATGAAAACCTGAAGATTTCCAGAAATTTTTGTTTCAGAACTATTGAAATTTACCTTTTGAACCATGGAATAACAAATAGGATTTGCAAAAGTACTCTTTAGATTTTAGTTTCTGAAAAAGCTAATTATTTACATACACAGCTTTCCATATTAGAGTCGTATTTATCATTTTGATCACATGTCTCTAAGCAAGCATCAGACAAGCACTTATACCATAAAATCCACCAAAGAAAAAGCAACTGAAATAGCAGTAAATAGTAAATGGGTTGAACTGAATTAAACAAATTGAATTTAGCTTTTTAAATTAAAACTTATATACTGAGGAAGAGGGATCATAATTGGCAGAATTAAGACTGTACCATGAAAATAGCATATGTACAGCCTATAGACAATTTGACACAAACTGTCAATGCAATTTTGCTGCAAAAAGTGATGACTTCATCTGCAACTGCATAAAGAAGGGGATAGTGGTTATATGTACATGATGGTAGTGAGATGTATCAGAATAACATTTGAAGTTCCTTAGTCCACTTTATGAAAAAAGGGGTGGAAAAACCAGAGAGAAGACAGAAGACAATGACAGATATTACTTGTGGAGTAGAAAATGCATTTCTGCAGATGACACCTACAGCTCAACCCTCTTAGCTTAACAAAAAAATATTAGGAGGTGCATTAAATGCAATATATAAATACCTGAGATATCAGGGGCTAAAAATATCAGGTACTAAAAGGTACTTCATTCTAGTAGAAGAAGGTACGACAAGAACAAATGTTTAGCAGCTGGTGGCCATTTCAAATGGCAAATGATGCCATTAGATTTCTAACAAGATACATGGCCAGCTATTAAAACGAAGTGTCACTGATAACTGAGTTCTGGATTTTTCTAACCTTTATGCCTTCAAGCCAATACAAGATGCCTTCATGGAATAAATGTCTCAGCCAAACAAAGGTTCTTTTGGCAAATTCAGCAGATATGTAAACACAGAGAAAACCCTTAGGTTTTAAACGCTTAAAAATCTTCCTGACACCCACTGAAAGTCACGGGGACTTCATTTTCAGAGTTTCTCTATAAAAAGTAGCAATTTTAGAGCATTATTATGACCTGGGACTTTAAGATGTGTACATTCCACTAATTTTAAATATATTGTGAAATTTTTAGGAGTTTAGACAATACTTTGAATATCCAGTTTTGTCAACAGAGAACTGTGTGGAAAAGAGTTTGTGTTACACTGAGCATATGGAACACACTCCAGCAGCTTAAAAAACACAAACCTCAGAAACTAGACTAAAAACCACTGCATATTATCTGTATGTCAGTTCAGTGATTTGAAATCGTTATAGCATAATGGTTATTCTAAAGAAATTCTTTTCAGAAACTATTCACTTTCACTCTTCACTTTCATAATGAAAAACTACTTTCATTTGCTAGCATAAAAATAAAGCATAGACAAGATGGAACACACATCAGCATTGGTAACATGCATACAGTTAGACTAAATCTAATCTTTTACTGTCATATAGAAACAAAAAAACATAGTGGCCTTTCCTGTCTGAAATTTGGATGAGTTCAACATGTTCCTGTGGGATGCTTCAATCTTAATGAAAATATTATTGTTGAAATAAAATTTTTCTATTTCACTGCTCTGTTGTTTTTGTAAAAGTGTTAACAGCAGACATCAATGTCCTTGATTGATTTTAAGGGAATCGCTTGATCAAATCCCAGTGACCTTAAAATAAATTTTGTTAGGTACAATAAAAACAAGAAAATACTTGATTCTTCGGATATTATATTTTCCCCCCATTAACGGCACTCTCACCTACCTCTGGCATGAAAGCACATTTCAAAAAAGTATTAAAAGTGATTGAATCTCTAATCCCTAGAGCATTAGCTTGATGTGATTATTTGTAATGTTCAAATAAGGTTATGACTACCTTAAATCTTCATTTCCAGATATTATCTGACATGTTCTACTTGCAAACAGAAAAGTCTTCCAGGAGAGAGCTACTGTGAAGGTTTTGGGAACCTGACCAATTCAATGAATTTATTATATGTATTTTAAAATAGCATTTTGAATCAAACTATAATGTAACAGTCTAATCTAGTGAACCAAAGTGCAAATACTGGATTGAAACCCAGTTGTACAAATGTTAAAAAAATAGAACTTGAATCATCTGTTACCCAAAACCACAGCCCTGGTGAGCTTTGATCCAAACTGGTTGAAAGTCATCGTATGCCCTATTTCATACTCTTACTTATAGGAAATGCTTTCCAATTAGGCACTTTTAAAAAAACCTTTTCAGATAAAGTTTTGTCACAGATCTGTTCAAGATCTATATATTTAGACACTTGCCAGATTTACAAAATCCCACATATTTTAGGGCTCCCCACATCTCACCACCCTGCAGCACTTCCTCTCTTGGCCCTTAGGTTATATTTTATATTCAGTCACTGTCCCCTTCATGGAAATGGAGCATTCCAGCCTGTCTGTCACGCTATTCATCCTCAATGACAGGCTATATTTGCTTTTTTCAGAAGAGATTTTGCATAGCTCAATAGCTATGCATACACACATGTCCTTCTGCACATTCATGTACAGATATTTATCAACCAGAGTTTCACAAGACCACTCCAGTGCGCTTAATAGCTCTATTGAAGTGATCTTAGGGCTGAGTTCAGGTATTCTGGTGTAACAAAAGGGTTTTCCCTCATTCCCTCTTTGCCCACTTCCTCAGGTATTGTGTTTTTCCAACTTACTTTTGTGACCTTGGACGCTCCTTCACTTAACATTACCCTTCTACTGCCCCAGTATGTTTTTGCATTTCTTTCCCAAAGTTTCCTGGGCTTTTCACTGACTTTTTCTTATAGGCATCATTCTAAGGATCTCTCCAAGTATTCTTCATCATTTGTCTTAGCTACAGACTTTTCAAAATTGTTCGTTAGTCAACAGGTAAGTAAACTCTATTTGTATTATTATAGTTACCATATAGTGCAAGACCTATCAGCAAAAAATGTGTACATAAATGTATCCCTTAATGTAACAATTTTTACAGAAATAATTTTGCAATTGAATCTAAAATCTTAAATGCTATCTCAATGGATTTCCTAAGACCATCTTATTTATAATACCTGTAGATCAGGAGATATTTTCTTCCTTTAATTGTAATTATGCTTCTGAAATAAGGTTAATTCAAGTCTTTCTAATGGTTTCATTGAACTTTAGGATCAACCTACCTGCATGAACATTGTCTGCAACCACATAATATGGAAACTGAAACATAATGAAGGCTAGTACTTTTTACCTACATTATTTATATTGTTGGTAACTGTTTCCACTCACATCATATCACATCAATAAAATATCTGGAGAACCATGAGGCTCTGTAAATTGTCTCTGTAAAAAATACTAAGAGGCTAGCTAAGTGGAAAAAAAAGACTTACATGGTTCAAGGCAGTCTGTCAAATTATATCTTCGACTGATCATATCTGCTCAAGGTTGTTAAAAATTTCGTATTCAAGAAATGCATGAACACCTAAATAAAATTCAGCACCTATATTGTTAAAGAAGGGGGAAAATTCAATAGGAAACACATAAATAGCCTAGTATAGTTTTAGTCGTTGAACTTCAAGCTCATTTAGCTAATAAATAAAGTGGAGTCATACAGCATCTTTGCTGTTTCAGGACTTTTCAACACTTTCATAAATCATCTGAAAAAAAGGGATGAGGAAGCCATGAGAAGACAAAATTTGCTAATGATAGTTTTTCAAAGCAATAGAAATAAGGGCAAGAAGAAATAAACTGATTATGAAACAGCAGATGAAATCAATGTAGGTAAATGCACACTGGTGCACACTAGAAAAAAAATCCCGATTTTGCATACAAGGTGATGAGCTGTGAGATTACTTTTGCCACAAAGGAATGAGATCTTTAAAGTGGGCCTGTAATAAAGTGTTCAATGAAAATGTCACCTCAATACTCAGCATCAGTAAAAAAGAAAATAATATTTAACAAAAAAAAGAAAAAAACCCCGCCTATCCTGGGTGTTCTTCACAGTTCCTACTACCTCCAGAACCAATTCAAAAAGGAGGCAGGAAAAGATTAGGTAATCAAGGACAGTCATGGGGGTTATTCAAATTGGAAAAAGAAACAGCTAATAAGAGGAAAAAACCACCCCTATAAAGTAATATGTTACTCTGAAAAGATTAAAAGGAGGGGCTAGTCCAGTAGAGACTAAGGATGTCAAAGTAATGTAGCTAAAAGTGACCCACCTACCAAAATAGAAATTCTTGATAGCTCATAGCAATTCTGTGGAATCCTGACACAGGGGATGTGAATGATAAACTTTTACATGAGTTTATAAAGCAGTGGGAGAAGTTTATGGAAGAAAAATCTATTAAGGGCTAGTAATCCAAGGCGCAGGAGGTCCTTTAGATACCATTTTGCTGCAGATTAGGAGTCTAATAGAGCCCATAAGAGCATTTTATCTGCTTCTAATGTCACAGAAAGCAATGACAGTTAAAAAACTGGAAAAAGAAAAAAAAAGAGGGAAAAAATGTCACATGCAAATATATCTGGTGAAATAAAAGGCACCATCTTTTTCTGTCTGTTGTGGGTTTGAAGTATTCTGTGTGAACCTATCACCTACCCAACCTACATCATCACATGGATGATAGCCCATCCCTCTCATGAAAATTGCTTCCTTCGTATTCTGATATGCATGAGTGTTTCTTCTGTTCTTTAGGGTTCAAACTCATTGGGATGAGCAGTGTGTTCCTATGGCTATGTTGTCCCAGAATTTGACTAGAAGCATGGTAGAATAATATGGCAAATACAGCCTTAAGTCTTCTAGTACTAGGTCACAAATGTTGCATCTTGACTTGAATCACTGGGTTTGCATCAGTTCCCTCCTCTCAGCTGCTTCAGACATTAAACATGATTGAAAGTTTAACTTTTTTCTGTCATGCTTGATGCTGTATTAGATTGCCTTTGTCACTTTAACTTCATGTCAGATCAGATACCAATTGCTCTCTCATGCCTGACATTAAGCCTTCATGAACTCCTATCCAATGCTCTGGTTGATTTGACAGATGCTTGACCGTGGATTCCTTTGGGAGCTTTAGTTGGCTTTGCACACACAGATATGCATTAATGACTCAGTAGCCTTATGGAGGTGTGCCTGCTGCATCCCGTTTTCTGAGAAGTTGAAAGGGAATTATGTACCCAGCTCATGTCTCACCTAAAAAATCCAATGTGCAGACTGGAAGGTGTAAAGACCTTCCCTGGTTCTTCGTTCGCGAAGACTGGCCATTACTTACTTACCCAGCTCAAATTATGTTTCTGTTTGTTCTGTTTCTTTTGCCACTGATAAAAATAATCATCACTATTTTCTCCTCTTTTAAATTATTAAATCATCATCACAAGTATAGAAATAATACCTACCAAAAAAGACATAATATCCAAAGCAAAACTTCTAAGTACTCCATTAGTTGTAAATTATTGGTGCAGACAAGTAAGTAGAAATTCCCAGAATAAATATATACAATCTGTAGCCATTTTGCTAGCAGGAACAAACATTTGCTATTTATTAAATGAATACAACAGAAGATAATTTGATTTTTTTTCATCAGACCCGTAAATCTACAATGCACAAAACCAGAAACTTGAATACTGCTGAAGATGACACTGTTATGTTTTTTTTAGTGGGGTTGCATTTGACAAATTTGTGACAAAGTTAGCATCCCAGCCCAAAAAGCGCCTTTGCTGAATGTCTATTTGTAGTGTTTGCATTGCTCAATTTCCATGCCAGAGTACAAAGTTGATATGTCATGTTTAGTATCAATCAATCATGTTTATTTGTCTTTATTTGTTATGCTGTCTGATAGAATCTTGAAGGCAGCAAGAAAATCAAAACTATGTGGGTTAAGTATAGGATTTAATATGGTAGAAGAAATATCTGAAGTCCATCAATATAGATGAGGAGAAAAATAAACTCAGTGTTGGTGGCACTGAAGCCGAAAGAAAGATTCATGGGTAAAAAAAAAAAACATAAAACCAGAATTTTAGTTAGACTATATTTTAAAAGTGGGATTCAGAAAGCTTTACTTCGAGCTAATATATCTGGTTTTCTGATGTAAAAATTCTAAAGAAGGCATCTTCCTGAAGGAAGATATGTAAACCAGACCAGCAGCTCCTAACTATTGCAGGCAGACCTAACTGCATCTATCTATTAATCTTGACCCGTTTTCCTGACAGCTCTCTTGTGATTATTCCCCCAAGTGTCAGCTCTACCTAACCATTCCACAGTCTACAGGGGCCCTGGCTAAGTCCTCCTCCAGACTGCCCGTGGAAGGAACTGTCAAGCTACAGCAGCTTCTCAAGGACACCAGAAGCTGCTGATGCCATCTCTCAGCATAGCTTCTGGTCTCTCCACAGAGCTCTGCCTCTCAGATGTTTATGGTTGTCTCTAACACTAGCTCTCCACAGTGTTGGAGAATAAATGAATGAATATCTAAGAAATTGTTGAAACCCGAACAGTTTTTGTTCCACCTCTCATGACTCATACATCAACTAAGGAGAGTATCAGGTGGAATTCCCTAGATGGAATATAAGGCTTGAGTAAGTTAGGAGTTAGTTAAGACTCTAAAGAGTGTTTCTCAGTTGTTTTCCATTCTTCAGTTGTACTAGAGCATTCAGGCTTTAAAAAAATTAGTTGGATGGAAAAGAATTGTACACTAGTCCAAGCACTCCTTAGCAAAGTCAAAAGTGATTAAATTAAGGCATTTTTATCAACTTGATGATGGAAGAAACCCTACAGCTAGTAGAGCCAGCCCGGGGCTGTAGGAGGACTTCCATGTGAAAACTCAAGCCCCTTTTTCATCATTCTTGCTTTGTCCTAGCTCATATTGCAGCACAGAAGAAAACTCAGTCTTTAGCAATATCAGGAATGAGGCAGCCCCACATGTTGAGCTTGTCATCTGAGGTTGTTGGCAAACACAAACCAGTGCTGACTCGTACCCGAGTGCTAAGAGATACAAGGAGCCCAGGAAACCCACAGTGACCTTTTCAATCATACTTGTCAGTGGTGCTGTGCACATACTGGAAGAGACTGAGGACTAGGGCTATATTTCTAATATGGACACAAGTAAACAACATGACTATGCTGAAAAACATCCCAAGGTTAAATATAGTTTAGCAGAATAAAAACTAAAGATGCTTCAATTGCTTAATTCCAATTGCCATCAGTAGCTATAGAAATTTCATTTTCATAAACCCATAGCTATAATCTTATAATTCTTGTAAGTAATATCAAACAAACTTTATGACAAACAAACTTCTAATGACATCATAAAAGGAGGAGAAAAAATAAGGAGGGGGAAAAAAAAGGCTCAGAGTGGAGTTTATCTGAGGAGTGAGGCATGAAACACTCAAATCAAAGTGAGGGAGGATTAAATGAAGCTGTCGCTGGGCAAGTTGCCTGAAAATGCAACTGTGTATGGATAGCTGGATAGCTAACAAAAGAGTGAAAATGAAAAGTCCCTTGAATAATCAAGGTTCCCTAGTGACAATATCAGATTCAGATACAGACTTTCAAAGAACGTTAAAAGGAACTAGGTGCTGAACTTCTAGAGGTATTAAGGCTTCTTTGAAAATCCAAATCATGGTGTGTACTGAGAGACTTGAAGGGAGAGTTAATGATGAAATCTCTAGAGATTAAATCAAAAAGTAACTTTCAAAACTTTGAATGCTGCCTTGACACCAAAAGCAAGATATAGGTAGACTGGAACCAATCACTACCATAATCAAGTCTTGTTGGTATTGTCAAAACCTGAAAGTAAGTAACATGCACACACACACAAGGAATGGCAGTGTGTGACTGGAGGTGATTTTTTTAGCTGTTTGAGATAATGACTGAGAATATCGTTAGGCAAAAAAAAGCATAAAGGGAAAAAACCAGGCTACACCTGGAAAAAGAGCCTTCCTGTTCTGATGATTTTCAATGGCTAAACATGATTAAAAAGTGCAATAACAGTAGCAAAAATATCTAATATATTTTTGTAAAATGGCAATAGTTTCACTAAACTGATAGATAATCCTGAAACTTTTGTCAGACATGGAGAAAAACTGAAATTAGAAGATTCCTTATATTTATAGATAAGAAAAAAAAATTGAGTTGGACACAACATATGATATGGAAGCATAAAGATTATCGAATCCACTTCCATGAAACAACAAGAAACAGTTAATGGAATAAGGAAGGCCACTTAAAAAAATCAAGGCAAACCAAATTAAAACCCAACCCAATTTTCAATATTCCACTAATATTTCATAGTGTTGTTATAATCAATGTAAATGCCATCTTCGCACTTAGTTAAAGTATAACTCTTTGGTCAGGAACTACTAGTTAACCACTAGTTTTCTAGCAGAAATTTTCAGAATTAGGTTCAGGCATCAAGTCTTGAAACATGTTATTAGTTTTTAAAATGTAATCTTAGAGAATTGTATTGACTACAATACAAGGTTAACAAAAATACATAAAATTCATATTTCTTACCTTCTTACTCTTTTCTCCACACCCATATTACACCATTGTCTTCAAATAATTTAATTAAAGACAGACATCTTACACTACAAATTTATTAACGTAGCCAACCAAAAACAAACAAACAAATCCCTCTCATAGGTTCATATATCTACTCTAGGACACAGAAAACATGTCCGTACAGTCAAAATCAAAACACTGCTCAACACTACAATGTGCAGCCTGTCAATCTCAAATCTTCAAAATGGACACTTCCCCCTTCTTAGTGATTTCTGACAACACAGTGAAAATTAAGACCTTGAAACTTTTGGTTGTGGTAGGATGCAGAAGACACAGAAAAACATTTCCTTACAATGCTGACAGTTTTGACCAATTTGAATGCCACATTAGTGTATTTTATGTGTGTTGCCTTGAATATACTGTCAGAGTTCATAGTTATCTAGTACCTGTTTTCAAGGTATGCAAACACCAAGTTAATCATTCAGCCATCTTACACTATCAGTCATAAGTTGGTGACAAGTAGAGTTCTTGCTCATGTCTGCAGAAGTTCATTCTGTCTGCAGTGTCAAGTAAGTCATACAGTAATGGCTGCTCTTCTGACTACTCTCTAGAGGAATGTAAGTGCTAAATCAAGTGTGGCCTTGCTGTAAGAGCTCTATTGTTGGCATATATATGTATTTGAAGAACACTGTCCTATTTCTAGCACTGGGAATTTGGAAAATTTATATCTTTTTAAAATTAAATGTATGAAGTCTCTGGAGATTAAAATCATATAAACATGTAAACAATGCTATCTATTCCATTTCAAAGGTACAAATTAATAAAATGAGACAAATTAATCACAGAAATTTCGGACACAAATACTTGAAATTACCGTGAATGAATGTCATGGTTTAATAGCAGGCAACAGCTTAGCACCACACAGTCACTTGCTCACTCCCCCTCTGGTGGGATGGTGGAGAGAATCAGAAGTGTAAAAGTGAGAAAACCCCAGGTGTTCAGACACCTCCAGGAAAGGAGTGCTCCAGCACGTGTAACTGACTCGGCATGTGAATCAACACGCACAGGCAGCCAGAATAACCACGAAACTGCGCCTGAAATGGAAAGAGTAAATTTTTACCATTACCTGCTCACAATAGGATCCTGAAGAAACACCCCAGAGGAGACACAAATGGGAAGGCAGATACCATCAGGCTTAGTCCAATCCTAGAGGGCACTCATTTATATCAAGGGCCCACATGAGTAGTTTACCACCATGCTGTCATCTCCCCTGTGCTTTTTATTACCTCTGAGCTTTGATCTTCTCTCTCCCAAAACAGAGAGATCAAGCATGTTTGTGAGAGTGCCTCCAAGTCTCTCCAAATGTTATCTCTACACAGAAAGTCTACTTCTCAAAACAGATGAAGTATAAACAGCAGTAGGCATAATACATGGGGTTCTCCACACTGTTATTCTCTAGGCCTTGGTATTTCCAGCAATCTACATCCTCCTTGCCATTCTTCCATTTTTATCCCTTTTCTCCCAACTCTTGGGAAGACCAATACCATCACTCTTAACGTTGCACCACTTCCTTCTTCTTCCCCCAGCTCTGTATACAGAGCATGACACCACACGGCCTGGGATCCCTTTGGTCAGCTGGGGATCAGCAGTACCAGCTGTGTCCCCTCCTTGTGCACTCCCAGCCTGCTGACTGGTGCTGAGGTGTGGGGAGCAGGAAAGGCATTGACTCTGTGTGAGCCCTGCTCAGAAATAACAGGAACATATCTGTTTTATCAACACTGTTTCCAGCACAAACCCAAACCGTAGCCAGGCACCAGCTTCTATGAAGAAAACTAACTCTGTCCTGACCAAACCCAGCACAACGCATAACCTTATGCTCTGTTTAACTAACTGCTAACAGACTCTCAAATTATGTTATTCAACTGCCTCTAGCACTGAGGAATTACATCCTGTAATTCCACCTACACATTTTAAAATTCAGAATTTGATTTTCTGGTAATGGGCTGACCCATTTCATATCAACACTTTCATTTTTTAGCTTTTTCAGTGACATCCAGTTCTCTAACATCATTTTAAGTGGTGTTAGTTAGAGATCTAGTGTTACCTACAGAAACTTTAAAGAACTTTTGAACTCAGCACCTAGTCAAAGTCCTGAATGGAGTCATACAAATGAAAAGACTTTAATTTAGTTTTTGAAAGGGTCACAAGACAAAATTTGAGAACTTTGGAGGAAAATTTTTTTGTCCAAATTTGGAATCAATTTAAATACCACAAAAATTGGTACTAAAGCAGTAGAGACAAAGTAAAATTTAAAGTTAAGAAGAAGAAAATAAAGAGAAAATGTGAAATTTACATGAATTTCCAAGAACCTAGGTTACATTATGAAAAAGAGGACATGGAACTACTGTTTTATTGGTTTTCCTTCAATGACTAGAGTTAACGATGTTGTCCCTTAAGGGCGTATCCCCAATGTGCCCAGAACTTCAAGTTAATCTGTGGTGATGGTCCATGGGCACCTGGCAGGACAGCCCTTTGAAAATATTAGTGAATTTGCCTTGACATTCATTCATCAGCTTTATTGTACAAAGGAATATATTGACATATCCCCAGCTTCTTCCTACTAGGTATCTCTTAACTATTCCATAAGATTGCCCAGCAGAGGACTTTGTTAGTCAAAATATCCATGTAACCCTTCTTTTCTCTTCTGAGAGAAAATTTTGTTTGTTTTTCTATATGGAAAAGCGCATTAATATATGCTAAAGTTTTGAAAAGATACAAGAGACATTGCATATTGCAACCAAACATTTAGATTTTACAAGTTTTTGAGAGTTACAAATCTGCAGATTTTACTTATAAATTACTAGTTCTGAAAATTGCATCCTATTTTGCTACTGTTGGAAGATGAGTTACATTGCACTGAAACGAGTATTGAGATTTAAAATTCACTGCGTTATTATAGTTTTTTATTCTTTTGGTATATGTCCATTCTAAATACAGACAACTCCATAAATCTCCTAAAATATGTGGGGTATTTAAATCTAGGCATTTGCTTCATTGATTAGATTCAACAAATCCCTGAAGCAACACACATATGGATGCAGCAACCTCTTTGCTAATTTGTTCAAATGATATGTATGCTCACCATAAGTGGCAGTGTCTCCCATTTAAATCAAATAAAATAACAGCGTGTTTCTTAGGAGAGAAATTTGTGGTGCTTAAGCAACAAAATAAGTTACTGAAAAGCTATGCTGCTTGCTGTTCACCCAGCATTAACTTGGAATAATTCCTGTAGTCAAAGCGCTTCCAAGAAACACTACTGTCTTAGTGACCATAGCTGAAACCTGTACCCCTTGTCACTTTGGAGAGTCATAAATAATATAGTCAATCTTTGAGAAATAATGTTTTCTCAGGAGATTTTTCTCAAGAAAGCACATTACTCTTTCATTCCTTCTTTTCTCTTCTAGTATTCCCTATTTCTTTGCCATGGTTTTTTCTGGCACATCACTCCTCTATAGCAGGAGAAGAAAGTGAAAAATATGGTACAAAAAGCAAAAATAGCTTCCTTTGTCACGTTCTTTTCTCAAAGCATTTCAGCTTGCATTGTATTCTTCTAATACACCACAGCTAATTCTTCCAAAGAAGGTTCCACACTTTATTGGCAAAACAAATGACATATAGTGTCCAAAAAAGATAACATCGTTGAGGGACAAGAGGAAAGATTCAAATTATTAACAAACTGCACATAAGAACAACTAGTTTTATGATATTTGTTTAGAATATCAACATGACCTCAACAATTTCCCACTGATCATTTGTTATTTTTATTTCTTTAGCTAGTGCAAAATTGCTTATTTGTTGTATAAAGATGTAATTCTATTCATATGTTGAAAGAGACTGTAGCTCACAAAGCAAAAACAATCCATTCTGGAGTTTCAATAATAAATACTAAATACTTCCCCAGTTTACTTCCCTTCCTTTTTTTTTTTTTTTTCCTTAAAGATCTGTTTTATCCCTTATCACTACAGTAACAAAAAGCCTAAAGATATATGTATATATATATATATAACCATGCAAAGAAATAACATTATCTATTTAGCAAATAATTAGCAGCTAGTTGATACTCACATGGTTCAGGTTGAGGGAACAACTCTCTTTAATCTTCAGACTTAGAAAAATAAAAAACTCAAAGGTACCAGTGGTGTGCGTGTTGGTAAGTGAGGATATCAATCATTTGTCAAGACAGGGCAAATAAGAAAGGTACACAGAGTCCCACAGTAGGGCTAAGCAAGTACTTCCATATGCAACACTACAACACCTAAAAGTAGGTCTCAAGAATGCCAAGAGAGATTTGTCAAAGCAGAAGTAAATTCTACAGTTCAGTTCTAAAAAGTATGTGGAGCATTATGAGGGCAGCAACAAAGGTATTCTTTGGGATTCAGAGACATATCTGCTTCTTACAAAATCATGGACAAAAATCCTTCACCAGTATAGCAAAATTAAAGTGGGTCAGTGTATATTTTCTTGATAGGAATGCCACTTTTTACCCTTTCTAATTTTAACCACAGCAGTTAATTGTAAGATAGAAGCAATGAGTTAGCAGGCATATTACAAACAAAAAAGATACTTTACATTTCATGTGTCAACATTAAGATCTATGAAAACAATAAAATTCCTGTTTAGCTATCCAGATTTTCATTCCAAAGGGTTATTCTCTAGATGCTTATTTACATTTCAGATATCTTAAAAAAGGAGTGCACTAAGTAAATACTAAATTTCAATGCTGACACAAGCTCACTGGTGACTACATGATTAAGCAGCTTGCAGTATGGAAAAACTGAGTTTAAGCTTCCTGAAATGGCCTACTGAATCATTTTCTCTGAGAGCACCTGTGTAAACTTTGGCAGTTGACATTAAAAAACCCCTAACATTCTGTAAACCTGTAAAACACTTGATTTGAGAGCATGTGTTAATTGGTTCTTGTACTTTTAGCTTCATCTAACAATAGCACTGGTTCTCCAGAAAGAGCTGTACTTTTTATGACATTGTTGCCACAAGCTTTGTGAAGTTGAACAAATCTCTATCAGAAGACCCTAGCTTGCTTTGCCCTTGCATGAAGCTGTTTAGGAACATAACAATTCTGTGATGTAGGATAGCCATCTCATCAGGTGTTAATTGGCCCAGGTGGAGTGACTAATCAGAGTAGTGTCATGCTCAAGCAGCTATATATATTTCAGATTGAAAAGGTTTTACCTCTGGCCAGGTTGGGATGATTGCCAAAGCCAACCTGGATCTGTTTATAAATGGCTGCATAGATAAATTTCCTTTGTCCTTCACTTTATCATAAAAGAGGTTGCTAGAGTCACCTATAATGAAGTCTGGGCAACAATCATCTTTCTAGTATCCTGCTTTTCAGTTACCTCTGCCGATCTTCTGTGAATGAAACTGGGAGATGTTAGCCCATGTAAAACAAATCCTAACAAATTTATTTCAAAATGATCAAGGAGTTTGTGCTTTGAATTATGGGATTGTGAATCAACCTCTTTAACAATGTTCCGTTTCACAATCTAGTGAAACGTAGCTGCATAGGGTCTGGGAGAATCCAGTTTCACACATAATCAGTGCAAACTGGCTATAATTTGCAGAAAGAGAAAGGTCACCAAACACTGTATTCTCACCAAGTATTTTCAAATGTCTCATTTGTCTTATATTGACTAAATCACACATTTATAAATCCCTAGGTTTCAATTGCTTATTATAGAATGGCAAACCTGGAGTTACCTTCAAAAGCTTCTTAGTTCTGTCTCTAAAGAAAACCAAAATCAGACCAAAATACATCTTCCACTTGTGCTCATAAAGATCCCTATTTAAAGAATTAAGGCAAAAGCCCACAAGTTTCAGAGGACTGACACTGTATCACAGGTGAATTTGTTTGCACTAACACCTTAAGAATGAGATTGAGAAGGAAGAAATAAAAAATCTGATTGATAACTGGGGTGGGAGGTGAGGAAATAAAGAGCATGGAAGTCAGGATTAGGAAAGATAACTGTAAGGGAAGAACTGGAGTTACCTACATAATTAAGAGATTGACACCAGAAAGGCAATAACTGAATGGGAAGCCAGAGAAAATGAACATAGTCAATGAACAGCAAAGTAAATAGAATACAACTCACATAAGAAGCTAGAGAGATTTACTCAGAGAGAATGTTGTTGTGATAGATTTGGAGATTATGGTTTATAGAGAGAGATAAGAAGAGGCAAAGAGCAAGGACAAGGAGAAGAAACTTTGCTAAGAGAGGTAGAAAGGATAGTGCAGCAAGAAGTTTGTTTCACAAAAGTACTTTGTGATCAAGAATGAGGAGTTCTCAACACCAACACTTGTTTTCCTGACCATAATCCCCAATGTTCTCTGTCTAGCAGCAACTTTTGCAGTCCAACATAAGTATGCAATTTTTGTTACCACTTATGTAGCAGAGAGTGACTACCTGTACTAGTCACTACTCTTTCAATTGGGGTGGCAGAAGACTTCTATTATTGAATTCAAAATCATAAATCTATACTCAGGATCCATCCGTGTATCAGTATGTCACGATTAGATACATTGTGTTTTTCCTCTAGTTAGTTTTCCTTAAAGCCAAGACTCTGCATAATGCTCAAACACTGCATTCAAAGAAGACTGAGTAAAGAAGTTATTACAGAAAGCTAGCTTTTAGGTGAAGTGCTTACATATATCTGTACAAAATCAAATTCACTGCATGAGATGGATCATCCATAGAAGATTAATCAAAGTCCTTTATAACAAATATTGTTGTCTGTGAAACCATATTTAAATCCTCAGATTATAAGGTCAAATAGTGGGTAACAATATTAATTCTGGGGAGGGGAAGAAAAGCCCTACAGAAAGAAAGTGATTCCTCTGTTCCTCTTCCACCTAAGCATTTGGGCATCCAGATAGCATGATATCTTTGATTCTGCAAGCAAATTCTTGTGTTAAATCATTTAAATGATTTTTTAAAAATATTTTAAAGGTTAAGAGAATTGCAGTGTCAGAGGGAAATGATTAAATAAGCATTTTCTGGGTTTTCACAGAATCACACAGTATTTGAGACTGGAAGGGAACTCTGGAGGTCGTTGGGCCAACCCAGCTCCTACTCAATGCCACCTAGAGCTGGTTGCCTAGAGCCATCTCCAGGCAGCTTTTGAATATCTCCAATGATGGAGAATCCACAACCTCTTGGGGACACCTGTGCCAGGGCTCAGTCACCCTCACAATAGAGCAATATTTCCTGATGTTCAGAGGGTAATTGTCATGTCACAGAGGGCTGCCAACAACTCCTGGTACTGGCCTTGGTGATGCTGTGGACCTACTACAGCAGGAAGAATACTGGATACTGGCAGTGGGCACGACACAAAGGGGGGTTGGTGAGAGGACAAGTGCTCTAAAGCACAGGTAAGACAGCCCCTATCATTATCTTGCAGGAGGCTAGAAGTTCCCCATAGCCTTGGGCAAATGGAGATCCCCAACCTTTTTCACAGGTGACCCAGGTGGGGCCAGGCCACACATGAGTTCTGGGCAAAACCTTAGTGATTCTAAGGTCATGTCACAGCTGGCAGAACACCCAAGTTGTCCTGTGTCACAGGGAGGTTAGTGGTTGGCCCAGGAGGGGTATCTTCTACCTGTCTGAGAGATGTGGAATGGACATCCCTGGCCTGAGGGTGAGAGAGTCTGCGCAGGGAGGCAGGGTTTGCATGTGGTGACAGAGAGTATCAGCTGTGGTTGCTGATTCTTCTCCTATTTGTGACATCATCAGACAAGAATGTGACCAGATCATGATTTGCTCTGGATCTCCCTCTCTATCAGTCAGACAGAGAGGGTTGTGCTTTTGTTCTAGGACATTGATCTAAATCTAAGAAAGCACAAGCAGCCCCAGCCCATACCATGTCATGCTCCTATAGGCAGCAGGATTGTCCCCACGGTGTGGTCAAAGGGAGCTTTGCACCACCTTACTCCTTATAACCTATCATTGTCTCATAGTCTCACAGGAAACTGTGAGATCCCTCGTGGCTGGGGACAAAGCCACACCACGTAGCATCTCTGTAACCTGTTGAAGTCTTCCTGACAATTGGAAGATTCCTGTAACCATGGACAACTGGAAATTTATTTATGTCTATTGCTCAACCTAGAGGGCATATTTACACTTCCCATCTTTTGTTTTCATAGAGTATACAAGTATAAATTTAGAGGCTGCTTCTGCACATAAGTCAGGAGTGAATTTCTCTGTGAAGAACTCACTGCAACTAACTGCTAGACTCTATTTTGGGGTCTTTTTTTACTGTCAGCTTTGGTTTGTTTTTTTAAATAATGGAAATTCTAAGAAAAATACCTCAATTGAAACACTTTTTAAAAAAATACATTTTAAAGATTAAAAAGATCCCACAACTATGAGAAGCAGTTTTGATAGTTGCATGGAAAGTACTGCATTTTGAAAATATCATTGCCAATTCAATTCAATGTCAACTTCAGTTTCATTTTAACTTTTTATTTTCGTATCCTGAAAGCAACAATAAACCAGTGCATGAAACTTACTAGACATAACCATTGGTCTTTTTATCTTTGTCAGTTTTATATTCCACACTTTCTCCCTGCCCAATACAAGTCTCAAATACTCAATCGGCACAACTGCTGAGAACTACACTACTGTTTGCAATAGCACTCAACAGAAGCAATGCTAAAATATATAAAGTGCTAAATAAAGGGTTCATTTTACAGAGTATATCAGAAACTGTGTATTGCACTGAAAATCACAAATGTTATACATTTTTTACAGTGATTCACTTGTCCTGTTCTAAATCATGTAATACAAGCCCCTCTGAGAAGAGATAATAAAGATAAATAATGGTTCTGAAATTCTGAGATATCAGAGTAATGATGCATATAGACAGACGTAATAATCATTTTTACAAACAAGTTTTTCCAGCATCGCCCTATATAATAAGGTAGAAAAGAGGAGGGGGAGAAAGAAAAAAGTGCAGGAGGAGAGATGTAGAACAAGTACAGAAAAAAGAACAGTGAAATATCTACTCATTAACAGCACTCTATCTATTCTGCAGTCTAAAAGAGGTGGAAATCCTCTTTTCTGGAGATGAAGAAAAGAGGAGAGAAAAATTTTGTCAGTTACAGGACTATAAATAAAATGGCCAGTCTCTTCGCGAACGAAGAACCGGGGAAGGTCTTTTCACCTTCCAGCCTGCGCATTGGATTTTTTAGGTGAGACACAGTGTGCGCGGAACTGAGCCCACCCTTTAATCCTGAGGTTCGTCTGCCAGGGCCAAGCACGCTTGGACGGTGGCAGCGAGGTCCTCAGGACGTAGATGGATTGCCTTACAGGGCTAGCGAGCTCCATCTGCCCGGGGAGTGTCCTAACTGGGAATCGAACCCAGATCTCAGCGTTGACAACGCTGTGATTTAGCCACTGCACCACCTACATAGTATGTCATAACGTATAGCCACTGTAAGCAGAGAAAGATACAAGAAACTCCATAAGACTCCATAAATAGCCTTAATTCCAGTGTTCACTGTCTTCTTGGAACTTGAGTCCTAGTATATTGATTTCAAACAATGCTTGTTGTGCAATGTGTGCTTATAGAGAACAATGCTCTCTCTGTCTTCATTCTTTATCTTTGCAACCATATTTGAATTCAAATGAGTTCTGGTAAGGAGACCTTATCTTTGTTTTTTTTTTCCCCAAAATGGATTAAACTGACTGAATAATTTCCACTTTTTTGAAGGTTTTTCAAGTTATATGAATATGATAAATGCACATAAATATTAAGGAAATAAAAGACTAATAATAGTCTCTAAAAATACTGTGAATCAAAAATTTCATGCTTGAATTCTTTGGCAATCAGTACCAAGATACTGAAACATAAATGTTACTGGCATGACTAGTATGTTATCCTGGCTTTGCTGCAAACTGTTCAGTAAAAGAGTTTCATTCTCTTGGTTCACTTCTCTCAGCAATTCAGATGGTTCATGTGGCTCGCTTTAATGACTTTTTTTCAACTGACATTTGCATAAGTAATTTGAGCTTTACCTTTTTTTGCTACTTAGTCAACAATTATTTTCAGAAACAATATTTTCGTATATGGGAAAACATGTAAGCCGTAGATAGTTCTCTCTCTGCATTTTTTTCTCACACATCATTCCTACAAGAAAAAAAAAATCAGTCTTCTTTTTAAAATTAAGCCTGTTAGCTAATGAAACATTCTTACAAGTGTTACAAGACCCATAAATACCTGTACTGTTCAATACTTATACAGCATGTTCTGTGCCCCTTCTTCAAGTGTAGAGATACTGAAAAATAAAAAAGCCTATGGCTCAATATGCTCAAAGCAATGGAAACTGAAATACACAATAATAAATATCAAAATTGATTTTTGCTCCTCTTTGTCTTTTTATATACACCACTAAGAAACCAGTATTTCCTTGTTACTACTGTAAGTCATGCAAAGCTTATTTTCTGTGGGTCAACTCCTCTTCTCCCCCTCATATTCTACACTCCTGCTGCTCATCCTAGAATCTATTTAGATATCTGGTTGAGCTTGAAGTAAGGAATACAGTCAGTATCAACCACTTTACATCACGGCTAGGCTTCGCAAACGAAGATTTGAGAAGGGCTCTACCCGCGCTTGCTAGCAAGCAAACCACTTTACAATCACTCTCATGTAAGCATATGAATAAGAGGTAATTGAAAAAGACTGAATCAAAGAATGGAAAGGAGTAAAAGAAAAATAGAGTTTAAATAGAAGGATAAAATGATCCGGTTTTGGCTTTTTTAGGACAAACAAGCTTTCTGCTCTTTGGAAAGCAGGGTAGTTATTAGTTGTTTTTCTATGGTCGGTTTATTTTTAAGCCTTGCAAGAGTGATACACTGTAGTGAAGCCCAGCCTCCCCAGCACACACACTTTTCTTTCTGATAAGTTTGCTTTTTAATAGTTGAAGGGCATTCAAATGTATCTGAGCCATGGATATAGCTTTGAATTTGAAAACAGTTTCTTTTCCTACAGGATTTACAATTCTAAGCTCTCAGAACTATGCTTGTAAATACTACTCAGAGGAATCTGCAGAATCCAGGATTACCTGGACACTTCCCTTTTGGATAAACACTGCTCTCACTCACTGTGTAGGCATACTCCATACCTCTATAGGCTTATTGATTGCATATAATAAGCTCAATTTCTATGCACTTTCAGTCTGCACTGACCCCACTCTGCGTTTGCATCCATCCCACAGCTAGCTGTGGATTCTCAGATTGAAAACACTGTAGAGCTTGGGCATCGCTGGCTGTTGTTTCAATACACCATTGTGCACTAGAAACTGTACAATCAGAATCAGAAATTGCAGGCAGAGAGACAAGACATTAATGCGTCAGAATCTCTGCCTTTATATCCTGCATGCATATCAGCTCAAAGTCTAGTTTACATTGGTTATCACCATACTAAGTTCCTTACTCTCTTTCTCATAAATTTTGTAAGGCTTACTGTAAAAGAAAATTTCTCCTGCATTATATATATAGTTTTCTACTTAAGCTATTCCTCTCTTCCGGGATGATTAGATGACAGTAAAGCATATAGAACTTAAATAAAATTCACATGTGTTTTCTAAATGAAGGACTGAATTGTCCTTAAAGAAAGAGACTGTCCCTATTTGAGGAGCTTACTATCAACCCATGACATTTTAAAGAATACAGCATGGCCTTCTTAACAGGACAGATCAGAGCCTCTCCTAGGGATGCTGGGAATCTGCTGGGAGCTGCAACCCATGACTGAATTCACACAAGCAATCACATTACTAATAAATCTCTTTTTACCAGAGGGATAGCTAAAATCCTATTCTGTAAGAGGTGGTATCCACAGAGATACTTGGGACAGAAATTACAGAAAAAAATGAGGCTCTGGAAAGATAATGTTGGTAGTGGGAAAATAGGAGCATCTGAAGCCATTTGACAGGCAAAATTCACTGGACGTGCTGCACAGATTCGAGCACAGATGTAGCGGAACATGAGAAAGAGGAAGCAAAAAGATGGACTACTGAGTTATTATTGTACATGAAGCAACTGAAACAGTGTGAAACTAAGCCTAGCTGAGACAGCACAGTAAGTGTATTTTTTTCCAAAACCCTGACTCTTCTGAAAAACAAGTATCTCCTAATGCTGCAACAGAGGTGCTCCTTTGCAAAAGTTTATATTTACCTAAAATTCATAATTTTTCTCTGTAATTATGAAGCTCATTGTGAGACCTTTGAATACAAGACAGAATGAATTCTGAGAGGAGCATATTTATATTGAGAAAAAACTCCAAAACAACAGGGTCAGACTGTGAAGTGCTGCAGCAATACTGGAAAAGGGCCAAATGAGCAATAGTAAACAAAGATGGAACCCCTGTAGTGAGGAGAATGAGGAGGAAATAGCAGAATAGAAAATTTAAATTTAAAAGAAAAAGCAAACAACAATAAAAAAGATGCAACAAAGTACACAGATCCCCAAAAGATTGTAGAGCAAGCATATCAAAATTTTAAGTCAAAGAAACTGCCCATGATTGCACTCTTGTTCAGTAGTTTCCAGTCAATGAACAAATGAAACACCAAATAAGGCACTCAGTCACATACACAACATTTTTGTTATGTTTCATATAAATGATTTTTCAGGTCAAATAAATGCTGCTACATATTGAAGGGAGGTGGACAGCAAGCTAGACTCCTGACATTCTTAACATTGCTGGAAATGAAAGAACAGGAGGAGCTGGCAAACAGATGGCTTATGAACATAAACAAACCACAAGCAGAATTCCCTGAAATGGGAAGTGTTCTTCTCAAGATCTTTTTCAAACTGTTGTACTAAGATAATTATGCTTTTTTCCTCTTAATTTTTTTTGGATAACTTTTATTTTGTTCTCTTCGACAGAAGGAAAATTAAATGGGAAGGCTGAAGAGAATCTTTCCTTCACATATAAAATGTCTACATATTTTCCCTAAGATCATTGTCAATGCTAGGATGGAGTCATGTTCTTTCTTTTCTTATCCCGGATCTTTTGGAAAGAAGGATGAAAACTGAAATTCAATGTTTGTGACATCCAAATGCTATGAAATATGGACAACAAAGAGGTATTCTTAGACATTAGGAGGTACTTCATGCCCACTGTGAATCAAAGTGACATAAAACACTTTTTAGAATGAATAACACATTGGGGTAGGAACAAAAGAATTCCCGTAGCTGCTAAATTTGTTTCCAAAAGCCATTGTTTCAGCCTCTCAAGAAAATGTTAATTGCTATGAGGACAATTCAAAGATACATTTAGACTCCTGCACTAAAAAAAGAGCAGATGAAAGGACAAGTTTCAAAAAGCTCTAAGTAAATGGTAGAGCTCTACTGTGAAAGCATAAGGTAGCCTAATTTTGAACAACTAAGCCAATTTAAGTGGAATTAGGGAAAAAATAAACAGAAACAAAGCATACAGAACTGACCAGTTTGAGAAAACCTCATCCTTTGATGGAAGGGTAGAAACTCTGAAACAAATTCCTGAGCTAAATACTCAAACCTGCAAGTCATTTTTGAACCCAGATTTTCTCACTGAAGGTATATACTCTACAAACTTTGTAGATAGTATTGTTTTACATAAACATACATATACACACATGCACATATGTACCTGTCTGTGTGTGTTCGTAGATGTGTTATATATGTGTTTAGGGATACATACACACACACACGCACACATTATATATGCTGCTGTGCTGAGTGAAGATTTTGCAAAATATAAACTGGAACTAAGACTTTTTTTAGTAATTCACATGTTTTCCTGCCAAAGTTACCCCATATATACTTCGTAGGTTGTATTTGCAACTTATGTTGCAGTGTATGTTATTTAAACATAGGAGTGAATAATTATCAAAAACAGTGTTTTTGCCTAACTGCTCAGTGCATGAATGTTCTGAAGACAAAAGAATAATGTTTAATTTCGGGAATCTTGTCTATTTAATTTTATGTTCAGTAGAGAACAGTAATATAAAAATGAGGCAAAAATGGTGTTCTGTATAAAGTCCTTTCAAGATCCAAAATTTTTAGACAAAATGTTATTGCAAGCATAATACAAGAGGTCCCATAAGAACCTTTTTTTGAAATTGTATATTTCAAAAACTGCTCAAGAGGTCTTTAGTGCCAAGGGCTATTTGATTACTGCAGTACATGAAAAGGTGAGGGCTGAGGGAGAAGAAGGGAATGTGAGAAAGCAAGAAAAGACAATACATATAGTAATATATGTAAAAATTTTCAGCATATTTGTAGTTATAGATATAAAATTTATTTCACATAGTGCCTATTTTTTAAGCAAAGAGAGTATTTCAGTGAGCAAGAGAAATAATGATGACTGGTGGCCGATATTAGGAATAATTTTTTAGATTTACATGACTGTTCAGTAGGTCTAAATAAGGTACTAAATAAGGTTTTTTACTCTTGATATCCTGCCCATGTAGAGCGTTGGTGTTTATTGAAGTGAAGGTTTCAGTACGAGCTCAGACTCATTAATCTCTTTTCTACTGGGCTGATTACAGCTATGAAGCCTGTAATACTCAGGGACCTCTTGCCCTTCTTGCTAATTTCAACCAACATAGTGAATAGACTGAAAACTGTAAGGAAGAAGATACCCAGAGACAGAGGCAGAAAGAGAAAGCACAGTTGCATAAGCCTTAACTCCCTCTGCTTAGGGAGACACATTAAAAAACATCTTTTCACTACGGGAATTTTAGAAGGAGGAATTTCTTTGTGGCAATCTTTTTACTGCCATGAGGTTTGTGGATCACCATAGGAATATTCCAGTGAGAAAATTTTACTCACATGAATAAAAACGTGTTGGATCAGAGTCCGAGAAAGCATGCTAATTCCTTTGGGCACAGCAATAGTATCAATATCAACACCACTATCCTTAGGCAGAGCTTACTTGCTGCTTAGCATTTTTGAATCCTCTGTGCAGCAGACTAGCACAAAGCGACTCTGCCCAGATGTTCAGCATTACTCAGTTGGTGCAAATAGCATGCACCATGCACAAGTAATTTATGTCTACACAAATCTGACCTCCTTGAACACTGTATAATAAACAAGCTGGAATCAGTGACGTAATTGGTCAAAGGCACTAAGAGCATGGCCATGAGATCACCTGACTAATATATTTTTTCTCCACCTTCACAAGAAAACTCCTGTGCAGGTCTGATTCAAAAGGGGCTCTGATCAGCTTTCCATTACATACATGTTACTTTTGCTGATTATATGGCAAAGACCACTGGACCAGAATGCTGTGGAATACCTATCACAATTTTGTTTAAAAGATGTTCTGAACACCTTAGCAGAATTTATTGGATAATACCAATAAATTTAAGAAATATAATTTTATACGCATTACTTCAGAGATGCAAATTCCAACAAATTGCTAAAGCACTATATAGAAAAAACCGATCAAACAATATTAAGCCCATAAGCAATCCTTTTTATATCCTATATAAACAGGATAATGTTTTTATATTTAGGAGACTATTCAATTTTAAGTAATTTCAAAGACCCATCCAGCTTATTTTACTTAGTCAGAAGCTGGAGTTAAGATTTCCAAAACTACATTTTTGTTCCTTTTAATTATACCATATTCAGACGCCTCATTGCTGAGTAAGACATCAAAATATTAATAATTATATATTTTGGAAGAATTTTATGACTTTGAGGGTCCCTGAAATTCTTTGCCAGTCAGTTGCTGTGCTGAAAATCCTTTCCCACAGTTTCAAGGCAGATGTTGACATGAATTCTTGAGATATTTTGAAGAGCGGGGCATGTAATTGATAAAAATTTTGTCAAGTACTGAAGCTTTAATATGTGGTTTAATTTCAGGAGAAGATTAAAGCAGTAGGTGCTTCAAATTATGACAGTCAGTAGGATATAAAATCAAGTAAACTGAAGAATTGAACCATTACATTATTTTCTCCCCAAAATAATTAGCAAATACACAGACATCTCTCATCAACATTTGTACAGATATGACTAAGAATGCAATTGGACATATTTGAACATGACGCAGTCCTGATATTTCAACAAATATTTGTGGCTGCACTAAGTAATGGAATAGGCTATTTGATATAATTTTGTAATCAAGGAAATAAAAGCACAAAGTAAGAATGAAACTTAATGGCAGTTCAGAGGAGTATTTTTGTTGGAGTACTTCTTTTAAAGTGAGATGGTTATTTGTTCCCTTCTTGTTCAAAAATACTGTTAACTCCAAAATAAACAAGGTGGATAAGACCAAATAAGAATAAAGCTAATAAGAGAATACGTATCTCTATAAATTACAAAAGAAAAAAATTCTTACTTTTTTTGGTGATAGACATGATATAAAACCAGCAGTTCAGGCCCTACATTGTCCCTGTTCCGTTGCTCATACTGGTATTTTTTTTTATGGTCACAAAATTTCAACTACCCTTTCTAGAACAGATGCCCCCTTTTAAATATAATGTACAGAAGAAAATGAATATATATATTTAAAAAAGAAAGAGCTCAAACCCTTCCCCTGTCCCAAGGTTGTCCTCATTCTCCCCATGAAACTTTAAAAAGAAAGCTGTTCTTGAAAATTTCCAATTGAGATGAAGCACTCTAAGTCTGCTTCTGTACATCTAAGACCTAATGCATATGAACGAATAAAGATTGAAGGGAGGAGGGTATGACCAAGATTTTTCAAATATTTTACATTAACTAGGAGTTTTTCATTAGAAATCTGTGCTTAGGCAGGGATCGGGGTGTAAATAACAGAGGAACACAAATAACAGAGGAACACAAATTAATTTAGTTCTTCAATTCTAGTCTAATTCAAATAAATATTAGGGCTAGGAGAAATAAAAAAGAACATGTAAAGTCAATGGAGATACAAGATATGAAGTGTCTTAGGAGGGGAAAATAGAATGAATACACTTTCAAAGATATAAATATTCCTGATTTTTTATTTTCCCTACAACTTTTTCCTCTTAAAAGTACAATGTTCCTCTTAAAAGTACCATGCTGCACCAGCACTAGGAATCTGAGATATTTCTGTGGTTATTATTCCTGAAGATTATGAGAAAAATTGAAAGTAACCACTTTAAGCTGTGTTTGGTTTTTATGTCTAATTTCAAATGTTAAGAAAGTTAGACTAAATAAGACCCTAAACAAAGTAGCAGATACTCACTTTAAAGATAAACCTCCACCAGGTAATGGTAATTCAAAAACACTTCCAGAAGTGTCTAAGTAATTTCTATCAACAATCCAATGTACAAACCCTAAAAGAAGAAAAATGGTCCAGTCAGTAAACCCTCCTATATACAGAGAGCACAAATAGCAGATATGTAGACAAGAGTGTAAAATACTCCCCTTCTGCTCCAGAGATGTATGTTTCAGTCAGCACATAAACCATGTAATGACTTCATGCTAAATAGGTTTTGGTGGTTTTTAACTTCCATTTATTTGTCCAGTCCTTTCTGAAAGGATCTAAGACTTTACTATTCATTACAACTTGAGAAACAGTCCACTCATTGTGAATGTGATTCTTTTCTTCACAAACCCTAGAGAAAATCAGACAATATTCAAGAACACCAATAAACGACCAATCAAACCAGGGACAACTCAAACCAGAATTCACCAGGATGAAGAACTCATTTCCTCATCTTACATTTAACACATTAGCAAAAAATATAAAAAAAATAAGCACAGAGTTGTAATTAATAGATTATTTAATATTAAACTTCATGACTGGTCTTCTGCATTAACTAAATTTCAGTGAGTTCATTATCTTTGTGAAAAAAGATACATTAAGCCAACAGTACTTCACAGCAAAACACAATAATGCTTTTTCCACTGTGGAATACTCAGCCAGCAATTTTCTTTTCATATTTGTACTTTCTACTTAGTAAAATTATTAACATTACCTTATGATTCTTGAGCAATCTCTTTCTCTTTGGAAAGATGAATTTTTACCAAATGACAATGACTGAAATGGAAGGCAGAACAGGAAAATGAGATAGTAAGCTTTTTCTCCTAAAAGACCAATGTTTTGTTTCACACCTTTGGTAACAAATGTTGGCTTGTTATAAATAATACATTATTTATAAATTCTGTTTTATGAGAAAATATAATGCACGCAGAAAAAAATAAAAACTACATTTAAAAAAATAAAGTGATTTTATAGCTAAGCATGTCAGATGCAATAAGAAAAGCACTTTGTAAAGATCTGAAGTATATTTCTAATATATTGATAAAAATGAATTTGTAGCTACAACAGAATTTTTATATATGACATATTGCAATGTAGAAATACTTGCAGAAGGGAGCCTTTTGGCAAAACTGTAATCTCAGAGTCACTAGATAACAGTGGAAGAATCACTAAGTAGACTATCAGTGTGGCATAGTAATTAATTTAGAGACCATTAATAACCAGAATAGCAATTATAGAAGAGAGTTCATATTAGAACACAGTTGAATACTATTCACTGACTATGCTGATGGCATTATTTGTACAGATATTTAGCATTATTATGCATTGAATCATGTTATGCAGTGTCTGCTATACATATTATTCAAGTAGTTTTTCCCCATTCTGATTAAATAGCATCTATTAAGTACCAGCTTTAAATTTATTATATTTTACTCAAGATTTTAAGCTATTTTTTTTGCAATAAACTTGAACTGAAATAAATACAAAAAAAATTTCCATTTCTTCAGTATCAGGAATTCTGAATATTTTTGTATTTTTTTTAAAAATCAGCAAAAGAGTTGTTACTACTCTGCAGGTTTTCTTACTAGTTGTTCAATGAATATCCCTTTTTACAGGATTTGACAAAGATATGCATACAAACAAATGCCCATGTATTCAAATCTCGGAGGTGATACATCACACACCTCAGGAAAACATCTTACATCAAAAACTGTCACTATCACTAATGAGGGAGATAATGAAGCTTGCTTGAAATTGTGAAAGATTCTTGGAGGATAATATTTTCATAGAATCATAGAATGGTTTTTGATGGAAGGGACCTCACAGATCACCTAGTTCCAAACCCCCTTCCATGGACAGGAGTACTTTTCACTAGAACAGGTTGCTCAGGGCTCCCTACAACCTGACCTTAAACGCTTCCAGGGATGAAGCACCCACAGCTTCTAAATCTTTTTCCAAATGCATTGGAAGAAAAATATCTCCCAGAGTGTAGAACTCAAATAGTTTTCCAAAGTGTAAAGAAAACCTTCAGAGGAGGTAAGCTACACCAGAGTATTGAGGGAAATATGTCTTCCCTGTTTGCCCTGCTTAAATCTGGAATGATTCCCATGCCAGAAGCATTTATTTCCAGGGGAGATGCTGAACAGATCTGTACCAGATTGAAATGTAAGTAGAAAAGCCTTTAAACTAAACTCATAAAATGATCAGCAGCAAACCACTAGGTCTAGAACATATTTAAAGAGTTTTTGATGAGCCCAGAAAATGAACAAGCTCTTTGTGGTGTGTAAAATTCACACTAAAAATGCCTTGGAACAAGAAGACTGCAAAATGGTTAATGAGGCACAGTCCATCACCTAATGTGGTGAAATCTAATGCATATGCATGTTTAAGAATTCAACCAGATTAAATTTTTATTAAAAAGCAAACACAAAGAATTCTCTGCTGATTAATCCCTTCAGCTCAAATTACCAGTGAGTGCAAAAGTTCTGCTACATGCTCACAGGGTTTTTCAAAACACATTAGGGGTAGAGGCAGAATTATAGATTGGGTGAGTCTTGCTCTGACTCAACACAAGTACTTGCTTTTTCATTCATTCATTTTTTTAAATTATTTCAAGAACTTTTCCTGCCTTAAAAATATTAGTCACAGAGTATTATTGCATATGCAGTACACCTTCTTCTGTTCCATTATGGTGTCCCAAGTAAGAGCTACCTTCTGTGTACAATGAAAAACTGTAACAGTCCCCCCTGAGATGAACTACCTTGACAAGAAAATGAGAGAAATAAGTATCATACTGCAGTGTTCCTACTAAGTGTGTATCAAGTGTTACACAGCACTACTCATTTAGCCTACTCAGTTATAAGCCGTGTGTAATACCTAATATTAAGAATCTCTAATAATTTGCAGCTCAACTCTTAATAAAATGACACATTTTTTACAGATGTTCAAAGATGTTTTCAAGATTTATTTTTAAAATTAATATAATTACAGTTGAGACAATTTAATTAGAGACTCAAAGATGTTCTGTAATTGAAATCTGAAGCACATACTTCCTTCTAGGAGAAAAGAGGCTTACTTTGCTTGACAGAGTTGAACCAGTGTAAAAAGGTAAAACCAACCTCAGAAGCAAAGCCTTAGAGGCAGTTGTTTGTTGCCTAGAGCAAATAATTGTATTTGAAACCAAATTTATTTTCCCATTTGTGCAGGCTTGGAGGAGCCTACCAATGCAGCCTTCTCTGAGTGTTCAGTACTGATTCAATACATGGTCAATAATTCTCATGTAATGCATAAAATGAAGACTGGAGTGTCAATAACATATCTCTGGGCATTCATTTTTAAATATCTTTGCAACCTCAAGTTAAAAATTACAGTTTGGGTCTGAATCCAGGAAAAAGGGACGAGGATGAAAAACCTGAACTCCTTTGGCATCCATCACTAAAACCTGTATTTCACAGGAATGAAACACGTATCAGCTACAGGATGCTCGGTAGATTTTTTTTTCTACCTCCTAAACATGAGCTTTATCCTTCTTACAGTTTTACAAAACTGGTCAGGCTCTTGCTATGAACAAGTTAAAAAAGGTGAACAAACCCCTCTGAAACATTACTTTGTAATGTCCAATTATTTCATTAAATATGATCCCTCATAAATATCCCCCAGATATGGTTCGTACTGCAGTGACATTGAAAATTAACATAACTAAGCAAAGAAGAAAAACAGAGAGATAGACCACAAAGGTTTTTAAGGTTTGGATCAAAATGTTTTCTTAGAAATGAAATCCAAGAGGACAGATTGAGAAAAATTAAATTCACAGTATTTGTAAGTTTGCTGATGGATGACAAAGATTTTTATTTTCTTGGATATTTTTCTTATCTTCACAAAGAAAGAGTTTTGCAAATAAAGGTTGATACCACTGCCACCTCCTCCATTCAAATGTAACATTAAAAACCCCAAATAAAAAATTTCCAGTGAAGTAATATGAAATTTTAGGTTCATTTTGCTAAACAAAGAAACTTCAAGATAAGAGAGGCTATATAAGCAGAGGTAGACCTGGAAAGGAGAATAACACAGAGGACAGGAAACAGAAGAAAAAAAAGACTAGGAGAAAGAGCTAGGTTCTTGAGTGTCTGTAAAGCCATTCTGAAGGCAAGGTTCTGCATCTGACCTTGATCAATAGGGTGGTATGCAAAGATGAAAGTGTGGTATACAAAGCCAAACAAAAAAAACAACCAACCAACCAAAAAATGAAGAAAAAACAAACAAACAAACAAACAAACAACAACACCAAAAAAACCAAGCGTCAAAACCTCACAAATATAAATGGGAATTCTTCTAAGCCCTTCACAGGAAAAGAAAAAAAAGTTATTGTCAGAGAAAGTGAATATATGAAGGTAACAAGAAAAATAAAGGAAAGAAGTTTTTAACCAGTTTTGTTAGGGGGGCTGTTAAGCAGTTTAGAAATAAGGTTACTTTTTTTTTTTTTTTCAGGGAGAAGACAACACTTTAATGATATTGTAACTGTATAATGCAGCAAAGTTCTGCGTCCACTTAGATGACTGGTTCTATATGTTTGAGATGCATATCTGCAAAAAATTCAGAAAATAAGGTGAATTTCACTAGTGTGAGACTGTTATCAGAGAGAAAGACATAAGAGTTTGATCTCTAATTGCTGGTGGATCTATGGACATAAGCAGCATATCAGAACTTCTTAGCAGAATTTGACCTTCAACATCTATACTTCTTCATACTTGTCAGAAAAATTAAATTAAGCACTGAAAATAGCTTCTCTGATCACTGTTATTTCAGCAAAGCATTTCAGCAGCCTGTCAGCTCTCCCATGTAACTTTTCACTTGTTACAATTCTAATCCATCAAGGTAACTTCAAGGATAGTTTCAAAATATTTTTCCCCAAGGTAGTATTAGGTTGACACTTACAACAAAAGCTCAGCATTCTCAAGTCCTTTCTATCCCTTGTCATGAACAGATGGCACAATAAAGACAGAACCATTTCCTTACTCTTGAAACTCGGAGGAAGTGGAATTCATTAGGAAAAACAAAACTGATGCTATAAATATTTCTGAAGCTGTTTATAGTTTAGTACTTTACGAGTACAGTAGCAGCAATATGCTTCTTAGCTTCTAGCGTTATGTTTTGGGATTGTGTGGCTGGGTTTTGGCAATGGAAGGACTACAGGAGTTGGTTCTCTGAGAAGCTGCCAAAAGCTTTCCCAGGTCTCACAGAGCCAATGCCAGATGGCTCCAAGACCTGCACCTGGCCAAGGTTGAGCCCATCAGCAATGGTAGTAGCACCCCTGCCATAATACATTTAAGAATGAATAAAAGATATTGTGCAGATGTAACTGCACCCAGAGAAGAGAGGAGTTAGAATATCTGAGAGGAGCAACTCTGCAGACCCCCCAGGTCAGTGCAGAAGGAGAGTCAGGAGGTGCTTCTGGTGCCAGAGCCAAGATTGCCCATGGTGCAGACTGTGGGAGGCAGGCTGTCCCCCTGCAGCCCACGGATGTCAACGAGGGTACAGAGATTCGCTTGCAGCCCATGAAGGAGACTTTTGCCAGAGTGTAAATGGATGCCCAAAAGAAGGCTGTGACTTCATGGGAAGCCCACGCTGTAGAAGGCTCCTGGCAGGGACTTGCAGACCCATGGAGAGAGAAACCTGCACTGGAGCAAGTTTTCCTGGTAGCAGTTGTGGTCCTGTGGGGGACTCAGACCCATATGGAGCAGTGGACTGCACCCCATGGAAAGAGACCCACGTTGGAGCAGTTTGTGAAGAACTGTAGACCATGAGATGGACTCATGTTGAAGTTGTTCGTGGAGGACTTTATCCAGTGGGAGGGACCCCAGAGGGAGCAGGAGAAGGATTTTTCTCCCTGAGCAGCAGCAGAAACAACCTGTGATGGACTGACCATAACCACCATTCCTATCTCCCTGCACCACTGGAGAAGAGAAGGTAGAGTCTGGGAAAGAGAGAGGAGTGGGGGGAAGTTGTTTTTAAGATTTGTTTTGCTTCATATTATCCTGTTTTGATTTTGATAGATAATAAACTCATTTAATATCCCCAAGTCAAGTCTGGTTTGCTCATGATGGTAATTGGTGAGTGATCTCGCTTTGTCCTTATCTCAACTCATTAGCTTTTAATATATTTTCTGGATTATATGTCCAGTTGCAGAGGGGGGTGATAGAGTCACTATGGTGGGTGCCTGGCATACAGTCAGCTACAGTCATCAGTATGTGATTGGAATTTAGAAGAACTCAAAAGATTAGAATCAAAGCACTTTTACCCTTTTTGCATAACCTTGAAAACTGCAAATTCCTTTTCCTAATTGGTACAGAGTCCTAAAAAGCCCTGATTGCCTTTGCAGCACCATGCACTGGGCAAAACAGCTGTTGAAAAGTGAGATGAATGATATCCTCTGGAGTGTCAGGCACCATGACCAATATCAATACATTTCTTATTGCTGCTGTAAGTTGGAGTTTTTAAAAGCTAAAATGTTCCTGATTCCTGTAAGGTGTACTTTAAGTCAACTTTACTTCTGCCGCCTCTGGAACCTCCATGAGGCAGAGTGCAACGTGTCTGTGCTTTCTAATTCCTGCACTTCCACTGAATAAAGCAACAAGTGAGCACAAACACATGGGACACCCACAAGTTTGTGCTCTCTGTAAGTAAAAACACACATTAGGCCATCTTCAAATTAATAAGGAACCCTCCTCAGTCAGTATAGCACTATTAGTATGGGGCTTGCTCCTCATCCACCTTTTTAAGATATGGCCAGAGCAGGAACCACAATTTACCAAAGCCTAAATCCAGACTACCTAGAAGACTCCTGAATGTTCTAAAATAAACTTAACTTACCTCTGTATTTCCCAGCACTGCTGGACTCCTCATAACAAGAGTGTTTTGTCAGCGGTCAAAAGAAGAATTCCCTGGCTTTCTGAGTGCAATGCTAATTAACCAACCTACCTAAAAATTAAGGACCATAATCCTCATCACTTCAGAGGCAGAGCACCCCCCTCTACTTCCTTCTCCTGGTTAAATTTGCTGAAATATCTGAAAAGGAAACCCTCACTTCTAGAAATGGACACAGTATGTTTTTTACAGAAGAGCACAAAAAGCCTCAAACATATAGAAAATATACTTTTACTCAACTTAACCTATTACTGAAAAAAGATCAGACAACAGGATGCTGAGTTAATATGGTATCCAAAATAGTGATATTTTATCTTGACCTAGTAACTGAGATACCTCAATACTCAACTACAGTTAAGACAGTGAGTTTCAAAAAGAACAAAAAAACCACAGAAAATGCTGCTTTTCTTGCTCTTTGACAGGAGAATGAATATGCAGCTGTTAACAGCGAATTACAGGATAAAAATAATAAAAAAAGGCTGAGCTCACTAAGGAAATATCATGCCAATCAATCTGCATTCAAAAATCCTCTGAATTATGCAGTGCAAAATCCAGGCATACAGGAAGAATATGCTTACACTGTACCACCTGGTCATTATGCATTCATTTTTCTTTTGTGATAAAATTTCATGTAGAGAGGGTGCTGAAGAGAAAAAAGAAAAGAAAAAAAAAAGGACAATGTTGCTACCATAAAAGGAAAAATAGATAGGAGGATTTTTTTTTTTTGTCACTGGAAAATTACTCTACAAGAAAACAATTAAAATATGAAAGTCATAATATTTCATTTTTTTGAATCAAGATTAAAAAAATTAAATTTTAAAAAGTTACTAATTTTGATTATGGCAAACAGTACTATAAAAACTCTCAAAGCCATGGTGTAGTGGGTTGACTCTGGCTGGATGGCAAGTACCCATCAAAGCCACTCTCTCCCTCTCCCTCTCCAACGGGACAGAGGATAGAGAAAAAAATCAGCTAAGGATTCATGAGTTGAGATAAGAGCTGGGAGAGGTCAGTCACTGATTACCTTCATGGGCAAAACAGACTCAAAGTGGAGATATTACTTAAACTTAATACTAACAGGATCAGAGCAAAAGAGCCAGAAATAAAATAATCTTAAAAACACCTTCCCCCCACCCCCTCCTTCCTTCCATGTTCTCCCTGCTCCCTGCCAGTGGTGCAGGGAGATGGGAATGGGGGTTACAGTCAGTTGTTGTTTCTGCTGCTGTTTAGGGAGAGGAGTCCTTTCCCTGCTTCCTGTGGGGTCCCTCTCACAGGAGACAGTCCTTGAGGGATCTCTCCGATGTGAGTCAATCCCTCGGGCAGCAGTTCTTTCCAAACTGCTATCCTGTGGGTCACTCCTCCATGAGTTGCAGTCCTTCACCAATGAGCTGCCCTGGTGTAGGTCCCCCACAGGGGCCACAAGTCCTTCCCCAGGAAAAGCCTGCTCCAGTGTGGGCTCCCTTCTCCACAGGCTACAGGTCTCCAGCAGGGCCCTGCTCTACCTTGGGCCTCCTATGGGGTCACAGCCTCCTTCATGCATCCACCTGCTCCACCATGGTCTTCACCACGGGCTGCAGGGCCTCAGCTCTGGTGCCTGGAGCACCTCCTGCCCCTCCTTCTGCACTGACCTTGGGGTCTACATTGCTGTTCACATGTTCTCACTCCTCTCTTCCCTGGCTGGAATTCTTCCTGCACAATATCTTTCTCTTCTTAAATATGTTATCACAGAGGCATTACTATTACTCCTGATTGGCTTGGCCAGCAGCAGGAAGCCCATCCTGGAGCCAGCTGGCATTGGCTCCAGCGGACAGGGAAAGCTTCTAGCATCTTCTAACAGAAGCCACCCCTGTAGCCCCTCTGCTACCAAAACCCAGCCACAGAAACCCACTACACATGGTCACTAGAAGAAAAATCATCCATGTTAATTAAGGATATTTGCTAACCTTGCATTCGAAAGAAAAATTACGATATATTTCATATTTATGTTCTTACAGAGTATATCCTTCCATGGAGACTAGATCCTGTATTAATATTTATGATATGCATATTGGCATTTTGAGTTGGCTACAGTTTGCTGTCCTGCAAAATACTTTAGAAATGCTGCATATTTGAAATTGCCCTGTAATTCCATCAACGATATTAAGATACCTTTAGGCATTGCTTCAAAACTTGGTGGCTTGAGGGCACTCTTTGATTTTAATAAAGAAACCTATGCAAAGAGCAAGCTATCAATTTAACTACAAGTAGGTCAGAGCTAAACTAGGACATTTTTTCTTTGGGCCAAATCACAAATCAGAGGAAAAAGGCTAAGCTAAAAGGGTTTTACTAAAAATGCCAATCAGTAGTTACACAACCAAGGAAATGAATAAGCCAGTGGCTTTTTCAGAGCAAAGAAATGGCTGCCTATGAGTTTTTAGAATCACTTCTAGGAGCACAACCATTACAAATGTTCAGGCCCCACAAGGGAAAGTTACGCATGGGTGGAACTGGCGATATTTCATTTTCCTGTAGACTGCACTGTGTAGAGGAAGAGGAAAGGAGCAAAATTTAAGAACTGGCATACTGTACCATACTATCAGTTTATATAATGTTGTATTATTCTTTTCTATCAATTATTGCATAAAAGAAAGGGTTGAATATTTTAGAATAGATATATGTACCTATATATATATATATACATATGACTACATGTACCTTCCCATTTCTTGTTAATAGGTACCAGAAAACTTCCTCCCAACACCACTAGTCATACTGTAGCATAACTTGAATCAAGAGGCTGAATACTTCAGGGTCAGGCAAGTGCCATCACTGATTCAATAAGCATGATTCTGAACATCACTGGACATCCTGGGGTTTTTTGACATACAAGCATTTTTCTGACACAAATCTCCATTCTTCAGGCCATCATCCACACTGCATTATTTAGCAAACACCTGAGTGTCTTAAAATCTCCCTCAGAATCAGGATCTTAAAATAATAGACACGTCATGTGCAGATATCAGGTAGGAATGTGCCCCAAGAGGCATATTTTGTAATGAAATGAAAAAGGAATGAAGAAACATCACAGTCATAAAGGAAAAAAAACCACAAAAAACAGGTCAATCTTTTGTTATCTGAAGGGAACTTTTCATTAAAATTAAATAAACATAAGAATATCTATTAGGATAGCAGTCATGTTTGCTTTAAGTATCAGATCTTTCATAAAGCTAAATGCCTCATGGGAGATCCTTAATATCCTTACTGCCCTGATTCCAGCAGAGCTGGAAGACCAGTAGTATGATGGAGACACATGGTCTGCCCTTTGGTACAGTGCACTTCTCACACCCACTATGACTTGATGACATAGTCCCTTCCCTTCTCATGTTCATTTAACTACATCCCTACAGCTAATACTGATGAATAAGTAGTCACCCTCAAAATAGACTGCTTAAGAGGGGGAATCATTGAATTGTTCCCTCCAGTACACCTAGAGTCAAATATTCTAAAGCTTTGCTTAGATCAGTAAATTACAATTGCAGAGAACATTCTCACTGAGCATTGATCATCGATACTGTTAAGTTTTTAGGATTGCCCCAGACACTAATTTTCTCCAGATGAACTAGCACTCTTCAAGTAATTCCTGTACACATTTGGTATTTAGCAGGAAAAGTTTAGAGGCAGTCACTGTGTTTTGGATGGTAAAACAGGATAACATCCTGGGCCAGGAATCAGGCCATTCTGTCAGTTGTCTTCAGGGCCACTGAATACCATTTGTGTCTACACTGATAAACAGAACTGCAGAAGAATACATGAATAGGGTAGACTAGACTTGACTAGAATATTTCAGTTTGAATGGACCTAAATCAATCATCTAGTCCAACTGTCTGACCTTTCAGGGATGACCAAAAGTTAAAGAAAGTTGTTAAGGGCAGTATCCAAAGGCCTTTAATTAACACACTGACAGACTCAAGGTATTGGCTACATCTCCAGGAAGCTTTTTTCACTATATTACCACCTATTAGTAAAGAAATGCTTCCTAAATGTCAAGTCTGAACCTCCTCTGATGAATCTTTGTACCATTCCCACATGTTCTGTCACTGGGTACCAGAGAGAAGAGGTCAACACCTCCCTCTCCACTTCGCCTCCCTGGGAAGCTATAGGGAACAATGAAGTTGTTACAAAGAGAAGTGAATCTATGAAGAGAAACAACTAGAGAAGATTGAATGGTAAGACTAAACCTGCATGCAAATACTAACCATTATAAAAAGAGAAAAAAGGAAAAAAATTACCATTTCCTATATATGGGGGCAATGCCTTTGCAGTTCTGACTTATATACTTCTAGATATGATGTTAAACAAGAAATTATTGAGTATATCAGGGGGTCCCTGAAAAATATATAATGTTGCTTGATTTTCTGCCAATAGGAAAACGCTTTTGTAGAAATCATATCAGAAAAGCAAAGATGACAGTCTTTATACGTAACTTCTTTGTGTTAGATGACCAAAATTCAAATAGCCACAATTTGGTTAAAAAAATTTAATAAAAATCCAGGTTACAGTCATTCAAGTAAAAAATAATGTTCTTGAGATAAAAATCAACACTCAAACAAACCTACCAGTGGAAAATTTTTATTATAAAATCAAAGCAAATTATAGAATCATATAAACTGAAACTTAACTTTGTAGTATAAGATTATCACAAATACCTGTTTTGCTAAGTTTACAAATGGAACAGACTGAAATAGTCTTGTGGAATGTAATATGTTCTCCAGGCTGAACAGACCAAGTGACTTCAGCCACTCCTCATATGGCTTTCCCTCAAGGCCCTTCACCATCTTTGTTGCCTTCCTTTGGATACGTTCTAAGGGTTTAATATCTTTCTTACATTATGGTGCCCAAAACTGCACACAATATTCAAGATGAGGCTGCACCAGTGCAGAGCAGAGTAGGACAATCCCCTCCCTTGACAGGCTGGCGATGCTTTGCCTGATGCCCCCCAGGACACGGTTGGCTCTCCTGGCTGCCAGGGCACAGCTTACTCGGATTCAACTTGCCATCAACCAGGACCCCCAGCTCCGTTTCTGTGGCACTGCTTTCCAGCATCTCATTCATAGTCTGTACAAACATCCAGTGTTGCCCCATTCCAGGTGCAGAATCCAGCATTTTCCCTGGTTGGTGGTTGGTGGATATCACCATGGTTGGTGATATCCAAGTCCCCTAATTTGTCAGAGTCTCTCTGCAGGGCCTCCCTGCCTTCAAGGGAGTCAGCAGCTCCTCCCAGTTTTCTATCATCTGCAAACTTGCTTAGTATCCCTTCCAGTCCTGTGTTCAAGACATTTACGAATATGTTAAAGAGCACAGGGCCTGAGATGGAGCCCTGTGGAACCCCACTAGTGACAGGTCACCAGTCTGATGTCCACCCATTCACTGTTACCCTCTATGCTCGACCAGTAAGCCAGTCCAATACACAGTGTGTTTATCCAACTGTGTGCTAACATTAGGAAGCAAAAAGAATCAAGTTAATATAAATGATTGTGAGGTTTACTGTACTTAATTTCTCATAACATAGAGCCATTATTCCAAAACTGATTGATATTTTCCCTTCATACTTCTGTCACCAGCCATTTTTGCAAGCTCTTTATTGATTGCACTTAACACAAGGAAAAAGCATCATTCAGTGGCATAGGCTTTTGCTCAGTCATGCTGACAAGCATGACCTATTTACATCACAAACTTGGAAAGGGAGAAGGTAGGGATTTTTCAGATCCTCCACTTTTCAGTGTGATAACTCCTTTTCAACAAATTTTCAACAGGACAATGGGCATGTATTTTTTTCCTGCCAGCTCATTTGTGTGATTGTACCTATGTGAACCCAAATATATAGATTACAAGGATTCGACATTATTGGCATTTTAAAAAACAGCAATGTTAAGAGAGAGAAAGGATGTGTGCTTCTCCTTTAACCTGGGATAGAAAACTGAGCTATTAAGTAATTTCTTTTATTTCATTTAGAAATAACCATTATTTATCATGGAGGATGGGCAAAGGAGATTCCCCATTCTTAAACTTTCAAACTCCCCATTTTACAGGCTCATTTTTACAGTAAGATTCTTCAAAAGTTCCTTTCTATCAATTTCTTTTTTCTATCTCCTTTTTTGGATTGCATCCATTTTCCTACCTTCTCTCTAGAACTTAACTTTCCAGGATAACCTCCTCATTTTCTTTCAAACCTCCTCACTTAGGAGGCACAGAGGCTATTAGCTGATAGCCCCTGCATGTCCTGGTAAAGACAGGAAGATCATCCTCAGTTGCTTTATTTTCACTATCCACACAGTCTAAACAAATAAACAACCCTCCCAAGTACACATGCACCACCTTTTCAAAATGCATTAATGAAATATGATTTAGACAGAAGCAGAGAATTCTGTTCACAGATTTTCAAGCACAGTGAAAAGACTAGTACAACAGGATTATTGGTTTTCAACAGTACTCTTCAGAAAGGCTTGAAGTCTATCAAAAACTATTTTTTTCTCCCAGTATTCTATGCTTGTGTTTCTGCGTGTTTTCAAATAAAGATGAGGTGTTAGTTCCTTCAGGTTTACCCTTACTGTGCATGTAGAATATAAAGTAATACACATTCTAATTCTGAGCAACTAAAATTGAAGAACATATTAAACATTAAGTATAAAAGCATTTGCAAAGCTATTGTTTATAAATATCTAGAGTTACAACAATAGCTGCAAAGTATTATGTCTAAGTTGAATTTAGCCTATAAGAAATATTTTTGTAAGGCAGAAGCAATTTTTGCATGAAATTAACACAGGCAGAAAGAGCAGAAGTCAGCTACAGGAGGGCTAAAGTGGACATACTGTCCTGCCATTTAAATTCATCACTATTTAGAAGAATCTGAATAGATGTTGTTCTTTTTTTCAGGAATTAAAGTTCCAGGAACAAAGTTCAGTGACAGCTCAAATATTTATTTATTTATTTATTTCTCTGGAAAGAGATTTTACAACATTATCAGAAATGCATGGAATATGTAACAGTCTCAGGAAAAAAAGTCACTATCACATTTCCAGATCAGTGATTTCAAAAGCTAGAGCCTGAAAAGACCGAGCCTACAATATTGTGTAAAGGTAAGGATTTGCATACAAATGACTTTGCATAATTTCTTATTCCATTTTTAAATTTTCTTTCATAATTCATTCCACACTATCAGTTATATAACCTAATTATTAAAATTGTAACTGTTTTAAGCTAAGTTGACAATTACCTGCACTGAAAAATCTTGCACTTTTAATATTGCATCTAAAAGTATGTCTATTTCCATAATTTCTTTTTGTAATCCAGAAGGAATTTCCTCTGTCATGTAATGGTTGTGGCAAATATAATAAAAGTTATTAAAGTGGCAAATTATAGCCATCTTCAGTGCCAGCATAGGTTGCACATTATTCAAAGATTTAATTATTTCACATTGCCTTTTTTACCTACTGTGGAACCCTTAAATGTGCTTTTGAACACAGTCTTTGAAAGTGTCAGACTGTCACAGAAGCTCCATTCATAGCCTTGACACTTTTCATCAAAAGCACAGCTTTTCTTCAGACAGTGGAGGCTACACTCTCTCAACACATGCCCCTCCTCACTCCAACAAGTCAAATCAGCCTGGGCTTAGTTTTGATTGTTATAGATTTCATAGAAATTCTTTTCTTAAAACTATGAAACTGAATTAAGTTAAGCACTTTGGCTCTCCAAGTGCCCTGGTATGTATTTGGCAAGGGTGAAATACAAATGCTGGCTGAAGTCTTCCTTAAAGAATTACTGGAGAAAGAAAAGTCAGGGCACATTCCTCTAATTCCTGCATTCCTGAGTTCCACCTGGGCATTCAGAGCACTGTTCTTGCCCAGCTGCTGCAGAAACACCTGAACTAATGCAGCAGTTCAGAACTCCAAAGCAGCACGTCCTTTTTCATAAGGACTGTGTGACTTTACAAACCCTGATTGGTGCAACCTAAGTGACTCTGAGTACCAATTAATCATTTCTCTTCTCTTCACATGTTAATTTGGACAAATACAAGACTATAGTTTTTGTTAATAAATTTTGGTCATATTAAGGTTCCTTTCCCCCAATATGGTGAAGGTTTTACAAGTACTCCTAGTAATTCTACAAAACATTAGTTATAATGTAGCTGAAGTTAAGACACAAGTTCTAAACCAGTTGGTCTCACAGTAAACCAGTAAAATCTTATGTCACACTGGTTGAGAGTTAAATGTTAAATGCATTTCCAGAAATACTATTCTCAAAGAGCTGTGACCCTGGGTATTGCACATAATTGTGAACTTCACTGATCTGAGTGATGACCCATCTAGAATTACACGCTCATATACAAGAAATTTTGCCACCAAGGAAAATTGTTTTAATTCGCACATAGTGATTTTTTCAGTACAGCTACAGGCCAGGACAAATGTGAAATTAAAGAGGGCCTGAACTGCCTGTTATATGAACACTTTCAAGTGAAAAAACAAGGATTTATAACATAAGAACATGGAATACAGATGGTATTAAAAGGACAATATTCTTTATTGGTCTGACATCAGAATTCCACTTCAGTTGTATTTCTCCCCACAAAAAGAGCTAGAACAGAAAACATATATCTTTAGGTACTGATTTTTCAGTGGAAAATGAAGGCAATCACAAAGAACTGTAGTTCATGCCTGTAGCTGCAGTATTCTTAAGGTGATAGGATGGTATATCTGCAAGTTCCTCTCTTCAGACCAGAAGTACATTTTGTCTGTGTACCAGCTTTGGGGGCTGTAAGGTCCACAGGAATTATTCAAAGATAGAACTAATCATGCTCTTGATCACCTCCTTATAGCCTTATGTATTTCTGATTCTGAGCCAGTCTTTTGGCTGGCAGTCAATAGGTAGAGAAAGACCTGTAAAGTGAAGTCTACCAAATTCCATTCACAGTTGCAGTCAGTAATTTAATGACATCCTTCCAAAGCACCAGTTAATATTACCCATAGTTAAAGCCAAGAGTTGTCATGGGGACATCATACAAGATTTTTTCAACTGAGTTGCACAAGTCATTAGCTATCAGCTGAAACTTCCATTTACCTAACTCAAATTTAAGCCATTAAATCATACTGCTCTCAGCTGAAAAAGATGACAAAAATAACTCCTCCAAAGAAGAACATTCTTACATTTTCTTTAATTTACATCCTTGCACTTATACCTCCCAAACTAAAGAGAACTCAGAACACTGGGGAAGGTGAATCTACAATTTCTTCCTCTGCCAGGGAAGCTTTAAACGAGAAAATGTGGCACATAAATCTATTTTATTTTTTAATGTGTACCATTGTCTTTCTATGCTCTGAAGGTTCACATGCACAAAACCAATACAGGAACTATGTGCCATAACCAATGAAGAAAAAAAAAACCAAAAAAACACACAAGTAAATAAACCACACAAATGTGATAAAATATTAGAAATACCTTCTATTGAATATTGCATTAAATTTTTTTCAAGTATCTATGATTTAAAAACATCAATTAAAACTGCAACTTTTTAAAATTTTGTTCATCAATTCTTCAGAAGTCATTAAACACTGAGAAAAAAACCACACAACAATGTCCTTAAGAGGAATTTAGACACTTGCTTATCTTTCTGCTCTCTATCTAGGTATGCAGGACAAAAGGCACAGTCACTTGGGATTTTTTAGTACTGGCGAGGCAGAAATGGGCATCTCGTCCATGCAGAAAATTAGGGAAGGAAACATCATGATGAATGCAGAAGAAATACAAGAGGCAAGCAACCAGGCTGGCCAAGGATGACTAGGAATATTAATGGGGCCATGCCAGGAGCCATTAGGCAGATAAAAAGATACAGAAGCAGAGTTCAATAGGTCACAAAATTATGCAGAAGAATTTCAATCTTGAAATCATAAACACTTGAGAGACATTTAAGGTAATGCCTGGTAATCCCAGCAGCAAGTAAGAAAAAAAAAATCGAACGTTTCTTATACAATACACAGTATATATACAGTTGTTTATATAGTATATCCACCCACCCCATGGTATTTTGCATGTTAAGTAAAGCTATTCCAAATAACAAAAGAAGGGCACAATGGAGGAATTCAAACTAGAGGTGGGAAACTAATTTACTATTATGGTCGGAATGGAGGAAAAGTAGAAAAAGAAATGTAGAAATGCTGTATAGAGGGGGAAAAAAACCCATATTTTCCTAGGGAGTATTTCTAATTATTCCAGCAGAAAAGAGTAGAAGGGTTTGGGCAGTAAATTAGACATGATTCTTAGACCTAAGGCATTAGATATATTGAATAAGCACCACTCTTCAAATTAGGAGGATTGAGGAGTAATTACCCCCAAGCCCTTCATCCATACACTGTTATATAAACATACCAGAAAACTTACTAAACAAAAATATTAAAGAAACAAAAAAGCAAAACAGAGGACTATTGAGAGCAAGGTGGACTTGAAAGGGTGACAAACTTTGCAACCACCACCACTAAAGACAGCAGTATCATACCACTGCGTGTTGTCTGTGTTGATAATAACAAGTATGATATTATACTGAATAAGTAAAGGCTATGTCTTCCCAAAAGAATGGCAAAAAACTTATCCCCTTGTTCAATAGCTTACTGACTCTGAAATCCCAAAATTCACTTATAAAACTGATATGCACACCTAAGAAGAACATGAACATTTACATAATGTGAAGACACTAAAATAAAATTACTGTTGGGTAATGGAGCCCTTCTGTGCAGGGAGCCAAAGGGTGCAAGGTCACAAGTTTAAGAACGGAAATTTATGAGGAATTTTCATTTTCTGCAACAAAATTTTTCTCAAGCACAATGTTAGAAAATACAAAGAACAGATTCCATATATAAAACAACAAGTATCTCAAAGCGATAAATTATCTTTTACTCTTTGTGACCTTTATAATAATATTACTACCTTCAGGAACTCCAGAAAGCTGATGATCAGTGAATTACTTGCATGGGCTTTTGAAGTCTGGTCAGATGCAAACTGTAAAAAATGCAGGAAAGAGATCAAGGTACAGGAACTTCAAGAGTAGAGTGTTTGTTTATTGAACTCTTTAAAATCTTTTCTTTCTCCTTATGCTACAAACCACTCAGTGAAAGAGAACTTAGATACCTGATTTCCCTTCTCCGTCCTTACTTTTAATGGTAGTTCTATAATGTATTCCACTCTGCAGACATCCAGGGAGAGGTTTGTGAAGTACTCATGAGCCAGAGAGTAGTTTTTGATAACCACCATTCTGGGAATCATGAACTTGATTCCTATTGCTGATTGTACAATATACCTTGGTGAAAACTGTCAGAAAGGCAGATTATATATTCCTTTATTTATAAATGCTCTTCACAATGATGCTATTTAGAATGGTCAGGAGTTAGTGGGTTTGATATACAAGTTGGGGTTTTTTTAAATTATATGAGTTATGAACACTTAGACAGGAATTTTGCGTGAAGTTAAAAGTGTATATTTGAACAGAGTGATATTAAAGTGTACAAAATTTTGTAGTCTTTTGAGGGAATTCATCCAGATGAATGCTTGCCACACTACCATTTCATGTAATATTATCAAGTATTATCAGCACAAAATTATGTACATTTATAGAAAAATTTCCAATAGAAGAAAAAACAAATCATGTCTTCAACCTTTTAATGCTTTCGACATAAGAACCAGGAATTTGAACTAGTTGATTCTGATTGATAAGTAGCCAAGACCATGGAGAATAGCAAGAACAGTAATGCATTTAATATCTTTAATATCTGTCACCTTTAATATAGTTTCACTCATACTCAAGACAATGATCAGACTAACAACACACCAGCAAGGTGAGTAGCTTCCTAATATCTAGCAGACGTTAGTTGGAAAATGTTATTTAAAAGTATTGTTGAAATGAATAGATTATGTGAGGTTTTCCATGCTGTTGAAATCACATGCTGTCTAACACATGAGAAACACAATGGAACAGTGCACCATGCTTTCTGCAGGATGAAATAAATCAGAAACCACAAAATCACCCTGAAACTGCAGCTGTTTTCAAACAGTGTCAAATCAAGGCCCAGAGTCAAACACACTCAGTAGGCTCCCTGTGAGGTGCCATCAGCATGACTGTGAGCAGATCTGTGTCAAGCAAGAAGAGATAACATGGTATTTAGCCAGTACAATAGGATGGGCAGATATGTACACTTCATAGGCAATACCGGATCTACCAAAATGCCATGGTTTACATGTTACAACTGATGAAATTTATGTAACAGAAAAAAAAACCTTTTCCTGAGGCTCAGTGATTTAAATGCAACCTAAATGGCTATTTCATCAGCTGTAGTCAACTACTTATCAGCTAAAAGCACACGACATTGGGGAAGATCATTAGAATAACTTCGGGTCTCATCTTGATTTGGGAAATTCTCATAGAGATACAAAATTTATTTTTTTTTAATTATATATTGAAGTCACTGAAAGGTGAATCAGAAAAATACCTCTTTACTCACACCTGTTAGGAATCACATGTCTATCAGGAACAATACTGTATTAAAGGCAGTGGGCAATCCTTTGAAGGCACAGCTGCATTATCAACACAAGTAACATTAATTGTACAGATTTAGGAATCAAAATATTAAGAAAAGCAGAAAGAACCAGAAAATTACAAAGTTACTTTACTGCTATTGTCTCATGGCTCAGTCTTAAAAAATTAAAAATCAAGACAGAGTTGACTCATTGAATCATCACTATTTTTCTCTTCTCCAGAGGTAGTTACTGTCTACTACCAGATCTTTGGAGGAATAGAATTTACTATTGAAGGGCCTGCAAATATGTCCAATATTATTACTGATAGATAACAGTAGTTGGTAAGATTTTAACAGGTGGTTTATCCAGAGGAATCCTCTTATTTGGCAATGTCAGCTCTTCTGTAAAGTACAGCTAAATTTATATCAACTGTATTCATAAAATACAGAAATAAATAGGCAGGTTAATTCATTTTAGGTTGAAAATTTGCATTTTTACATTGTTACCTATGCACAGAGATAGGCTTTAGCAGCCTTTAAAAAACACTGGAGCTCTGACAAGTGGCTTTGGGAGCTGGGGTTGTTTAGCCTGGAGAAGAGGAGGCTCAGGGGAGACCTCATCACTCTCGACAACTACCTGAAAGGAGGTTGTAGCCAGGTGGAGGGCAGTCTTTTCTTCCAAGCAACTAGTGACAGGACGAGAGGGCACAGTCTGCAGCTGCACCAGGGGAGGTTTGGGTTAGACATTAGGAGAAGTTCTTTACAGAGAGATTGACTGAGCTTTGGAATGGGCTGCCCAGGGAAGGGAAGTCATGGTCCCTGGAGGTGTTGAAGAGACTGGATGTGGCACTTAGTGCCATGGCCTGGTTGACAAGGTGGTATTGGGTCATAGGTTGGACTTGATCTGAGAGTTCTTTTCCAGTCTAGATGATTTTATGATTCTATGATTCTGTGAAAATGGAAGAGCATTGATCAATGAAAAGAAGATGTATATGAAAGAAATTATCAGCCAACAAAAGAATATTTGACATCCCCAAAAGCCTGGAATTATATTTAAATATAAAGTCTGACCATATACTATTTTCCATGTAAGCCTTAATTTCTCTTTTTTATGTCTCAGAAATATTAGAAGAGACATCTAAATAAAGCTCAAGACCAAAGACATTATTTGAAATAAACAAGTGGATACAAAGTCAGCATGTGGGCAATGTAATACAGCTTTCACCCATACATTCACAGAGCTCTTGTTTCAGAAATTTTGCCTAAGTCCCTGTGTTAAATATTTTAAGACTTAGATCCTAAAGAGACTAAAGTTAAAGATGGTATAAAAATGACAGTGCCTACTCAGAGCACGGAAGTGTGGGCAAAGAAATTAGAAGAAAATGGGTTAAAAATAAAGTACATGTAATTACACCTTCTCAGCTACCTCTTTTTGAAAGTACTTCACCTTAGAGAAGATAAAATTTAGCACTGAGTCACCTCATATAATTCTGTTCCAGAATAACTTTCTTTTTAAAATGGGAAGCAGTGATTTGATATTAGGAACTAAAAATTACCTTGTGGAAAATACTCTGTTTTACCTGCTATAAATGAACTTCTATATAAAGAACTATAAAGCTTAAATTCATTATGAAAAAGTACAATAGATTAGAAGAGTGACTGAAAACTGACCTATGATCACTCAGGCAAGCTACTGAATAGCTTCCACAGCTAAACACTGAGTGTTCTTTGTGTTTTGTATTAAACAGTTGCTATGGAAAAATACCTAGATTGTTGTTTTTTTGCTAGATCAAAGACTGATGATGACCTAGTAAGACACATTTTTGATAGCACATTATTAATAACAAAACAAATTTTTTCTTTACTCAAAAAAACTATGAACAAGAAGTCACATTAAAGACAGTAAAGAAGTCAGAGATTAAGAATTGTTTCTGATGAAAATAAAATAACTTAAAGTAATACATTCAAAAAATGTATATAAATAAAATTGTTACTTTTTAATCATGAAAAAATCTTCTATTGAGAATGGAAAATATACTTCCTTCAGCTATTATAATATGTGGTCTAATGTTTATGACTGCAGTCATAATGTAGTAATTTTGTTTATACCAAGAAAAAACCCAAAAAACTTCTAGGGGAGCAGCAAACTTATGATGGAGTAAAGAGAAAGTATGGAAACAACTACATCAGTCCAATCTTCAAATATTATTTATTCTAGTTGCAAATTATTTTCACAGTGTTATTTGCCTATAAACTTTAATTTTATTATTATTTTATGCATTATTATATAAAATAGGGAAGTATTTAGTTATGGTCTCCATATTAGAATTATGGAGCTAAGGAAGGAAGAAATGAATTTATAGAAGCTCATCCTTCTCTAACCTTTAAAGAACTACTCTACTCAGTATTAAACAAACAAAGAGAAATCATTGTTATCCTATGACTGCTGGTTGCAATTTTTAAACTTTACTGATGTAGATGACAGCTGGAAACAGTGCCCTTTTTTTACTTCATAATAACAGCATACAATAACATTGAATGAATCAATTCTCAGCTATAACACGATTTGTTATACTTAGCATGATACCTTATACCTACCACACTGTGTGTATAAATTCATCTCCTAATGATGAAATTTTTGAAGCAGTTCACTAAAATTGCAAGGCAGTACTGGCATCCTCACTTTACGAAGTGATTTGTGAATGATCACAGGATATTATTTGACAAATAATACTTAACATCCCATCACAGACTGCTGATTAGCGTTCTTTTCCAGGATGGACAATTGAAATGATTGCATGGAGATCACTTGATGTCCCTTCCCCCAGCTATTTTTTTTTAAATATTGATCTAATAATTAAGAGTGACAATTCATTATAAATCTCAAGGTATTAAGTTCTCCATATGATTTTACAAAAAAATTTGGAGCTCCTTTTACAGAATGGTGATAACAGAAAGCACAGTGGGAAATTAGGTGAAGAATAAAAATCTCAGGAAGCTTGAAAGAAAATTCTTTGTTACACAAGAATGCAAGTTCAAGAAGTTCAGTTAAATATGTTTCTTTACTTTTTCCAAGTAGGCACAATTCCCTGAAAGGCACTAGCTCATCCAAGGATGGTACAACACAAAAACAGCAGTCAGAGCTGGTTAACCTTGGGAAGAAGCCTGGAACGTTTATCAAAACCCAGATACCTGCCACATTGAAAATAAGACTTCAAAAGAAATCTCTATCGGTTGTTCCCTCTCTCATAGACAGAATCCTCACTATTTTGAGTATTCAGGTGACAGATCCTCTTGGCATTAGACTGGGGATCCCACAGATATTTGCTTGAAAATAGCCAGCCATTCCTATTTTTTCAGAGACACACATTTAGTGATCCTAATGAAATTCCTAGATAAAAAGAAAACCATCATGTTTCCATAGAACAATACCATGACCTTGAGAGTTTATTTTATTACAGTAATAGTGTGTGCTAACGTTTCAAATCATAGTCTTGTGTTATTTCATGAAGGAATTTAGAAAATGTTTGTTGTAATTCACACATAAGTGATTCTAAAGTTTCCAGGAACAGAAATCTGAAATGGTTTGTTCACAAATCTGTGGTTTATTGCAAGCAAACTGTAAAGTTGACTTCAATTGAATTAATTTGATTTCAATTAAAAAAATTAACTTGCACAAGTAATAGTGAATAGTTTGCTCAGAAGCAGCATTAGAAATTCAAGGTTTGAACCCAGAAATATCATTATGAAAGATTTAACAGTTTAGCACAGATGTTAATTGTTTGCTGATGCTAAATGTACATGAGCAATTTAATTTTTTTTTTTAATTTTATCATATACCCACCTGATTGGAAGAATCCTGTTTATCTTCTAGCTGTGTAAATTGCTTTTACATAATGTTTTATTACTCTATAAAAACAACATTCAGATATGCCTTCAGAAGGTCACTAAAATAAAATTCCTTGAATAACTTACTAAAATCTTAATGCTTAAATCTAAACCAATGTTCTTAAATAATATTTGTTGCAGCTAGCATCTCACTATTTTGTACATTTTCTATGATATGTATTACATATATTCGATAAAAATTGTACTATTTAAAGTCTACTTCTGTTTACAATCAACTTAAGTGCAATCAAATTATCTTTGAGTGGCACCGTACTTACAAGACTTATTATTACAAGTAGGTTAATTTCAGGGAATGAGAACAATAGTTTTGTTGAAAATCATTGCTTTATTCATCACAAGATTGTGAATTTGGTAATTGTTTATCAGGTTTTTTTATAGGGAAAAAATTTTTTCTTGAAATTGGAATGTTTTTTCTTGCATTTTAAAGTTCAGTGTACAGTAGTACCTGTATAGAAGTTAGAAAATCTGTATAAACTTTTCCTTTTCTTATAAGTATGTGAACAATTGTCTTCACGTCTCATGAGTGCAAGAGTCATGCTGGATACTCAGGAACTGGTATGGATGCTCTCATTCTCCTCTTCACCATGTTATGTTCTGTATAAATAACTTAAGCAAAGGGGATAACCTACTTTCTATCTACTTGCATTTGCCAGCAAGCAAACTAGAGGATCTCTCTTTGTCTCATTCATTTTGACTAAATTATTTAATTCATGCACAAATACTTACCAGAAGAGAGAATGAGAGAAAAGCATGGTAGAATTCTTTATTGCTTAACTTTTGACTTCACTGACATTGAGAAAGGAGACCACGTATTATTTGACTTCACAGTTCCACCTTAAATTATCCAAGATAATTTTTAAATACTGGAGTTTTTAGAAGCCTAAAATATTCACTACATCGTCTTCAAATTACTTGGTAATTTTATTCTGCCTCAAAATCTAATATCTTTTTGTTATATTTATAGAGAAAGGGAAGAAGATACCTTTTTTAACCTAATTTTTAAGTATGTGACAAGTGGTGTCCCTCAGGGGTCCATACTGGGATCAGTGTTATTTAATATCTTCAATAATGGCAGATAAAGGGATTGAGTGAACCCTCAGCAAATTTGCAGATTACAGCAAGATGAGTGATGCAGTTGATACACATGAAGGATGGGATGCCATCCAGAGGGACCTGGACAAGCTGGAGAAGTGGGTCCATGGGAATCCTGTGAGGTTTAACAAGACGAAGTGCAAGGTGCTGCACCTGGGTCAGGCAATAATATCAGTATAGGCTGAGTGATGAACAGATTGAAAGCAGCCCTGATGAGAAGGACTTGGGGATGTTGGTGGGTGAGTCTGGACATGAGCCAGCAATGTGCACTTGCAGCCCAGCTGAACTGCTGGCAGAACAGCATGCCTGTGGACAGGCATAAGACGGACCAGCATCTCCAGAAAAGAAAATGGGATTATTAAGAATTTTACTTGCTAAATTTTTGGCTTCTAAATCCCATCACATATTTTATTTTATTTTTTTTTTTTAAGAATTCAAACACAAAATAGTGGTGTTTAACTTCTTTTTTCTCTCAGTGACATTCAGACTGAATCAGTAACACAGAATACCACCATTTAATTGGTTCTACTGCTCTCTGCTTACACAGGAACAGATATAGATATTTCACTTCTTGGATACTTTATACAGTCTTTCTTGTGCAATGTATTTACTGTGCTATCAAAAATTGAGATGTCTTTTCACTTTGTCTGGTTCAATGAAACGCTACACTTGGAAGAATACATTTTAAACTTGACAAGTTTTATTGAACAACTTCTAGGCTGAGAGAAAGTCAATAAGGTATAATAAGATGACAGCGATGTTGATAATATAACAAATCCTTTAATAAAAATAGTGAAGAAATGTAGACACAAGATAAATTCAATATACTTCTATATGGCACAAATATGTCTAGTGAATCTATTGAGGAAAAAAAACTAAAAAGTGCCATTCCAAGATCCTGAAATCACAGGCAAAGTCTACATATAGTTGAGATATCCCTCTTTGCCAGTAATATATATAATTTAAGGGGGATTTACCTGCTTCTCAGTATTTTACAGAGACATTATTGAATCCATTCAGGATCTTTTGGATAGGAAATATCATGAGAAAGTTTGAGATTTCAATGATCTTTCATGATCCTGAGCAGGCAGAAACAAGTACAGATGGAAACATTCAGATCTGAGCTCATTTGTCATCAGTATGATTCACAAAGCAGTTACTGAGTTTGTTTTCATGCAGCCACATTAGAAGAAAAGGACTATTGTTAGGGGAATCCCTACCCTCTTTCTTGAACAACTGAAGTTTAAAAAGGGAAGGAGAGAAGGTGTGAAATGTCATTAACATTTTATCTGGAGAGTGACTGCAAAGAAAGGTGGTTATTAAGTTGCTACCAGAAAACAAGATGACAAACAAGTTCTAATCAAGACACTAGGAACTGGCAGAATGTGAAAGCCTCATATAGCTCTGATTGCAGCTAAAGTTTAGCTAAACTCTGTGGTATCAGGTATGGCCAGAATTTAGCAGACTGTAGATTATGCACAAGTAAGTCACAGTAAGAATGTCCAAAGGTACACCTTTTTATCTGTGTCTTCACATGGACAAAGACCTTTAGCTACTTTGATACTCATCAACTCCTTTTATTTACATGCTTTATAATTTTCACTTTCCAACCTACTGCAGCACAAACTTCACCTTTTCACACTGCTGCAGTTGCATATTTTTTCTTATTTGTAAGATTTCTTTTATATAACCAGTAGGTTTAGTTACAACTGTAATTAATATCTGTCTTTGAAAATGAGCTCTAATGGTTGCCTGGGTATCCTTTGAAAAATAGGACATACAGGATAGAATTGGAAAATTGTGTAAAAAATATTAAAAGTATATAGAACTTTCCTTTCAAGATGTTTTTCCAGATGTGTAGCAGTTCTTCAGCAGGAGAAATATAAGGAGACACTTAACTACCGGGATGAGATGGCCTGCTGTTATTTTCTTTTACTGCTAAAAGGAACTTTCTTGAAAGAAAATCACTTCACCCATGCCAGCACGTGCCTACAGCTAGAAAACAGCAGCTTAAATGCACAGAGCATCACCCACTACTACAGAAAAAAAGTTTCTATTTAATGCTGCAGCTAGCTGCCAGTACAGGAAAGAATTTAGGTAGGAAACTCATCTTTTCCCAGATTAAAATGATGGTAAACTAACTGTATCAACACCAAATATGATGAAAGTTGGAAATAAAAATAAGAGAGATATCAATAAAAAAAGAGATATTTGTCTGCCACAGGTTAACTCTCAGCTAAAGGGAATGAATTAATGAGAACTGCATCTCCTTGCACAGTGTACTGTGTAATTGCTTGGTTTCAGATTTTCTGGACACCTAGGTTTTAGCTGGGTGTCCTATTTGCACCATGTCCAGAATGAATCCTGTACAGTTCCTGTCTCTAGAAGTAAAATGTATTAATATCCAAGTGTAGAAACTTATCCATTTCCAGTTATTCTGTTTTTAGAGACTTTGTTTCAAATAGATGTTTATTTGATGTAGTATGTTTATACTCACTGTACAACAAGGTTAGGTTTGAGTAAAGTTATAGGTTAGCTTATTGGTAACTACAGTAAACCTTAATGGATTTAAAACGGCCTAATATATTCAAAAAAATTGTGTGCTTGATTAGGTAACAGCCATTTTAGTGACAGTAGTTGACTATTCTGCAATCATCATTGTATAGGATTTATGACTTTACTACCTTTACATTCTCATAATCGTCATTAATGACAGCAATTCACTGTGAATCAGGTATTATTTTGATATCAACTCCTATGACAGTAATATATTTCTGAAGGTGGCTACCTGCTCATAGCGAAATAGTAACAGTAATTTTCCCAGTGAGATCATCTGTTCCAGCTCACTGAGCCTCTGCGTAGTAAAAACACCTTTACTGCTTTCATGCTGTATTATTCCGACTGAAGGGGCGTCAGATTCTCAACAGCACCCCACGCTCCCTGCAGCCTCACTATTTCTTGGAAGATTAAGTGAGATTCTGTATTTATGCACCCCTGCCCTTCTCTGTTCCCCAACTAGGGAAGACCTGACTCAGCCAAAGAAATGGCAATGTAACTGCCAATATATTTCAAAGGTCAACAACTAAATAGCATTGCATCACATCTTCTCTGATTATAGCCAGCCTGTAACACCTTATCTCTGAATTAGGGCCTAAAGTATAATTCTACCTTCTGGTAATTATGTTAATCTGTTAATCTTCTACATTAAAATTATTTGTTCAGATGGGGCTGGGAGTCCAGGAAATGTAAAGTCTTACTGTAACAAATTTGTTTTATAATAGGAGACCCCAAAAGAACTGGTTTTGTATCACGCAGCACTCAAAAAAACACAGGTCTGAAGACCAGAGAAGAGCAACCAGGCTGGTGAAGGGACTTGAGCACAAATCCTATGAGGAGAGGCTGAGGGAGCTGGAGTTGTTTAGTCTGGAGAAGAGGAGGCTCAGGGGTGACCTCATCACTCTCTACAACTCCCTGAAAGGAGGTTGTAGCCAGGTGGAGGTCGGTCTCTTCTCCCAGGCAATCAGCAGTAGGACAAGAGGGCACAGGCTTAAGCTCTGCCAGGGGAGGTTTAGGTTGGATATTAGAAAGAAGTTCTTTACAGAGAGAGTGATCAGGCATCAGAATGGCCTGCCCAGAGAGATGGTGGATTCACCATCCCTGGAGGTTTTTAAGATGAGGCTGGGTGTGGCACTGAGTGCCATGATCTAGTAATCCCAGTGGGGTTGGATCAAGGGTTGGACTTGATGATCTCAGAGATCTCTCCCAATTCAGTTAATTCTATGATTCTATGACTCTTATAGCAAAAAGAGGCATCCTGACAATCTATACGCACCATTGTAGTCGTCCTAATATAGGGAGTTCCCAAAAGACCATCATCTTCAAGATCTGTAATCACAATGTAAAAAACTTTAGCAGCCTCATCAGAACAAGTTGGGGGTTTGAAAGTCTGAGCATTAGAGACCTGGCATAAAGGTGTGCATCAGCAAACCCAGAGATGCTGAAAGTTCACCTCAAGGCTTTAGCTCTGACCTTCAGGAGTCTGCTTGGTTTTCTCCAAGACAGTGCAGGCACCTTGAAAACCTGCCAGGTGTAACCTGTGTATGAGCTTCTTGGGAGTTATAGATCCTGACAGCCTCAGTCAGGAAACTACATGAAACTTGCAGTAACAAACTAAGGCTGTAGTTTTATTGCCTTCACATTATACATTTTTTATCCCCTCTGCCAGCAATATTGGTGCTCCTTTCCTCACATGAGCAGCTCTTGGTAAATTCCAGTCCAAGGAACTAGTTTTAATATATACTCACAGGAATTTCTTCACATGTAAATTTATTATATTTTAATTTTATTTTGATGTTAATACAGGGAGGTTGTTTGTTTTAATTATCATGGATGACTAATTTAGAATGAAAACAGTTTAATTTAAAATGTATAAAGATTGAGTTTCTGATTTTAAATGGAAGATAGAGATAAAACTGAGAAACAAAGCCAATTAACACTACAACTCTTTGAACTGCAAATGACCTAAAGGTGCAGTAAGATAAATAGTGCTGCTAATTCTTCAGTAAGTGTTAAACACTGTAAATCATTACATTTTTTTTTTTCCCTATGGACATATTTCATTCAGTGTTTTTAACAGGTTGATGATTTTTCTGCAGAATTTAAAAAAATTCCCTGAAATTGAAAAGTTACAAAAAGCAATTAATTTTACAACTACAGATGTTTATGAAATAGTTTATCTGGAAAACCATTAGCTTTCTTAACATTCTAATGAAGTTCCTCAGAATTCTTACACTATGGCTTCCTTTTGAAATCAACTCTTTTCCTCTGTTTATTTCTAAAACCTGTCAGTAAAATATTTACTTAATGTTCATTTGTAAAGTAGACTATCTAAGGAATATGCTGATCCATTGACTGGAGAAAGTGTGAGCTGAAAAACAATAAAAAAATCCAGGCACCTTATGTAAATTTCAGAGCTTAAAGAACTATTTGTATAATTAAAGTTAAAAGAATTTACTTTTTATAACAGCTTAGTAATACATTGTTAACCACAACAAAACCTTGCATAAACATTATGATTCAATCTAATCTAGGTCATATCAATACCATTTAGTTTAATTCCAGCTTAAATCAATATTGTAAATCTTTCTTAAACACCTACAGGGCTTTACAGGTTTTTAACAAAATTACTTCAAAATGTCTTCTTGTCAAACCAACGTGACTTTCAATTGCAAGTAAAAATGCTTGAAACTTAGAGTAACTCACAGGTTTTCAAGAACTGTGAGATGAAAATCAAATCATATTCAAGATTTGCAGCCAGAGGCAATTAGAAAACAAGGGAGAAATAACTGATGAAATAACTGAGAAATAACTGTAATAACATCACCTTTGATACCAGTTGTATCACCTTTGATACCACTGTCTGCTGCTTTCCCAACAGGGTAAGGAAGCCTGTTCAAGGAGAGAATAATCCCTAGTTCTCATAGCACTGAAGTACCAGAATCCATCTTCTGCCATTCTTTCTTCTCCCTTCCATCACAAGAGGGGGGAAAAGCATTCAGAAGCACAGAAAAAGCTAGGTTAATACATTCCCTCTCTTTGCTGAGAAGCTCTAAAAAGCTTTTACCTTTTCAGAACCAAAAAAATCCATATGAGTCCATTTCAGGAAGAAAAGAAAGAACCAATCATATTTAGCTGAGTGATATTTCAAAAAAAAAAAAAAAAAAAAGAAAAAAGAAAAAAAGAAAAAAAAGTAAGTACTTAAAGAAAAGAATTATACAGTGTATCACATTATATCTGAGATATTTTCAGGAACAGTATGTTATATACTGATTATATATTACTCAAGAAAAAACATTAGTAGCTGATCACCTGGAATTCACGATGAGAGAGTAATGCAATGTCCAATGTGGTGAAACCACGAAGGAGAGTAACTACTAAATTGCAACATGGTATTTGCCTGTGCTCGGAGCTCAATGAGAAATGCAGAAGCAAGTTCTGCTGCCGTGATTATGCACCATTTAGGGCTCTTATTTAGTAGCTTTGCTCATAGAGCTTTGCAGGATCCTTAAGGCACCCTTTATCATCTGACTGCCAGATTCTTCAAACCAAAGAAGGACTGACAAATACTGCAGCATGTCACTCCCACACATGAACATTATACTACCCCAACTCTTCAAGGGTCTTGAGGGCACTAGTTAGTTTGCCTCATGTCATGGGTCTTTGCTTACAGTTTTTTTCTGCACCTCTCCCACTGATGATCAGCTGAGTGGCACACAGGGACCATATTTAGATTAGTGAATCTAGTTTTTAAATAGTTCCAGGTTGTCACCTGATTTGGCATCCTATAGCCCCTCTGACATGATGTAAACTGATTCAAAACTTCTGCCTTTGCTAATTCATAGGTTCAGGATCCTTTGTAAAGAAATTATTCTTTCAAAAATCTGCTCCTTTTAATAACTTTGGGTATACTTCTTTAAAAAGTTAACTTCATACTGTTGTTTCTCAAGAGATAGCTCTAAATTTAAGTCATCATACCTTTTACACCTAATACTTACTGTAAAATAGCGCATCCACTGATACTCTGTGAAAAGAGATAGATAATAGCTACATCTCCTTGCCATGAGTTCCAGTGCAGAAGTTTACAGAGGTAGATGGAGGGTAATGACCTGTAGATTAGTTGAATAATTACGGTGTAAGGAAAAGTAATTAAAAAGGATCAGTAAAATCTTGTTACAAAATATTCTTCTAATATTGAGTGATATACTGAACTAATCTAAAAGGCAGATACCTGGGAGTTTTATTTCTTTTAAAATTTCCTGTAGAGAACTGTCAAAAAAAGAACATATTCCCTTATATAAATCAATGGCTTCAACAGTTCTCTTTCTCAGGCTATCTTCAATATATCTCAGTAGCTACTGCCATAATTCTTCAATAAAAGACTTCACCATAGCTCATAATGTGTTTGCAATTAATTATTAGTTTCCAGACTAACATAATGTTAATATTTAAGTACATAAATATAGTATGGTTTCCTTCCAGGAAATTAAAATTGCAATCTGCTTTTAAATAGGATATGGAACTTTATAGTTTGTACTGTGAGAAAATTTATTTGAGGTATGTTTTTTTTTGTTAACTTTTATTACATTGTTAACAATTTTTTTTTCCCCAGACAGGTCAAATCAATAACACATGTCCTTCTGAGTGTGATATAAATTCTTTTTACATTTTGGAATTTAGCTGACTGAGGAACTGTGTCCATCTGAGACCTTTTCATTCAATAGCATTACATCTCTTCAACAAAACACACTTAAGGCCTGATTGGACTTTGCCTTACCTTGGCTTCAAAAGCAGTAACCTGTTTAGAATTGTAGGATACAATTCCTTGCGCAGGTGTACATCTTTAGATTGTTACACGGAGAGGCTACTATAAGGAGTCTTTCTTTAAACAAAGCATGCTGTTATCCGGGTCCTTTTATGAGGACTTGGAGGAAGGATTTTACAAAATTTCCCTAATATATTCTGTATTTTAAATTCTCTAGTCAAGCTCCGTAATTACCCAGCAAATCATATGCTAATTGACTGGATTGTAGCTTTAATATACAGGAGATTGGGTTTGAAGTATCTCCATTATTATCCTTTTTGAGGCCATAACAGCAGTCAGTGGTAATTCACACCCTGCCATCTGAGTTCTAGCTCTAGCTGGGTTCTAGTTCAAAACAAAGCAAATATCTGAACTTGCTTAACTGAAACAAGGGCTGCAGATAGCTTAAACTATTCAGTTAGATTTTGCCCTAAAATATATTTAGAGCAACCATTTCATCAAAAATAATTGAGAACTTCTTTAGAACATCAATATATTTTAGCTGAGGTTTCTTCCAAATCATTGCAACAGAACAGAGTTGTATATGAATGTGTGAATTAATATAGTTATGATTATTTGGCTTATTTGTTGCTGAAACAGCAGAAAAGAAAAGCCAAGCCAAGGATACCTAATGTCTTTCTAAAACCTCTGTTAAATCTGTTATCAAGTGTTTTCAGTGGGATTACTGCTTGTATAGTTAACATCAAACTTTTTTCATAAGGAAATATTTACAAGATACTGTAAAGTAATTTGGGCTTTTCTTTCATGACAAGAATTACAAAACAACTGGAATAGAGAATTACACTCCCTAATGGATTTTTTCTCCTCTTCACACCTGCAGGAACCTAACCATCTGCCCTCATCCACACCCTCCCACTACAAAAAAACCTGCTAGATGCAGTACATGGTCACCTGTTAGCATGTTTTATGCTACACAAGTTGAGTGAAAGGATCCAGAGATTCATAGTTAAGCCTTTTGGCCTAACCAGAAATGGAAATATTGTACTTAAACTGCCTTTGTTTGAAAATCTCAAAACATCAGCTTTCCTCAGTAGTGAGAATACATGCAGATTTTTGGTCATTGTTCCCTTTGTTCTCCATTATGACCCCATATCACTAATGAAAGTAGCTAAGACAGCCTAGAAAACATGTTCCCAAATAGGATCCCTGGGTAATAAATCCTAAAGGAGCAATCTGGAGGATGGCAAGAAGTGCTAGTAGAAAAGTGTGTCAGCAGAGGCAAAACTCTTTCTACTATTGCTATGCAATAAAGGTATATAAAAGTGGTCATTGAACAAAGCAGAATATGCCACCTCAAGTGGCAAATTCTAGCAATAATTTTCACAAGCAGCAGTATCTAAATAAAACTCTAAATAAAATGTTAATGGTGGTAAGATCAGTAGTGATGATTGTACTTTTTAAGGCAGTCTTCCCTCCCAGTCTGAGAAGGAATATACTTTCTCGTTTACCACATTTCATTTCATTATTGCTCATAAAAAAGCTAAGAGAAATACAGACTTGCCAGTTATCTCAGTATATTGTAACCTGAACACCTACATACTTTTCTTTCTAAAACTCTCCTATTCAGTGTTACATTGCCTTAAAACAGTAAATGTATACTTCAGACATCAAAATTCATCTCCAATTTCTCATCAAATTAAATTTACACACCATTTTGCTATCCATCAGTCCTTTGATTGACACAGATTGTTGGCTTTCACATAGTAAGACTTGAGCACAGTCCAAATGCATATCATACATTCACTGACTTGGCAGGAACATGGTTGCAGTACTTGAAGCCCAGGCCAGTTTTGGGAGCTGATAATCCAGCCTTGGCCCACAGTGCCTAAATTTCCTTCTATCATCTGTTATTCAGTAATAAATTTACTGGACTGTGAAAAGCAGGTTCATATTGTATGCATGTTCTTGAAACCTCTGCTTGGGAATTTGCATGTGGCGCATAGCTGAGTCCCTGGCTGAAGCTGGCTGGAATCAGTTTCATCCTTTGAAACAGATGAGTTGAAAAACACATTCAATGATATCAGCTGTTCCTTTTATACAGGTATGCAGATTACTTGAATTTAAACAGTCGTTTAGAATAGCTCTGGCAAAATTTCCCTGCTTTTTTTTCTTTTTAAATATGTCTTTTGATTTGCAAAGAGAATACATACAAGTTCTTATCTTTCTCTGAGCTGAAAAAAGTTGTGTCGTACATTAAAATGGTATGCAGCCCTGAAGAGATCACCCTATTTCCCTGAGCCAGGGAATCCTATTTGAATTTTTATTTCAGATAAACTGTGCAAAACATCCCAATGTGAACTTGAGTTTGATCACAAAGTTTTCAGTAGCTTTGACAAGCCTTGTGATTGCTTTGTACCTATTAATTTGAAGCATGAAAAATATGCAAAAACAATGCGTCTTTGCCTCCTAGTGATACAATTTGACAAGGTGGGTTTCCTCATAGTAGATTAATATATTCTATAATTACTACCTTGTAAACTTGTATAAGAATTGTTTAGGCTTGACTTGCAGAGGTGACTTTACAGAAATGTTCTCCCTTTTGCATTTGAAAAACAGAGTTACACATCTTCCCCCTCATACCAGTTATTCCCATCTA